>NC_072476.1:2577500-2870000 GCF_027574615.1 Eptesicus fuscus | reverse complement strand
TCAGGAAGCTTGGACATTGCAGTTCTCCTGCACCAGGATCCACACTTTTCCAGTATCTGTTCCCACCGCTTTCTGACAAAACCTTACACTCGTCGGCCTTGTGCCTGTGCTCAAATCAGTCCTTCCATCTGAAATGCCATTCCTCATTCCCACTATTAAAATTCAACCATCCTTTTATTTGGGGGGGGTTCAAGTCCAATGTCACCTTCTCCTTGAAGTCTTCCCTGACTATCTGAGCCAGAATTAATTTTTCTTTCTCTAAGGTCCTACATAAGTTGCCCTCGTCCTTCAGTTCCAGAGAGCAGCACATCAAATTCTGTGGTGTTGAAAAACACAGGATCTCTTCAATGAACTTTCATGTAAGGGGGCTGATGTGTAGGGTCCCTGAAATTCTACATGATGGCCATCCACTGTTTATGACCCTTCCGGAAGGCATTCTGAGTTCCAGGGTGATTCCAGGGCCTGCTCCTGACCAGTTAAGGCATCCCTTAGCTGGATTGCAGTAAATGGTTCTAGATTGGACATTGATCCAGTCAAAACCTACCAGGACTTTAGCTGGCATAATTAGGAGAGGAAAGCATTCTTTACTCTGAACTGGACGTGGGAAGGAGAAACACCTGAATCTACTAGAACTCATCACACGGAAAGAGCCTGCCTCTAATGAAGCCAACCAAAAGGGAATCTGGGTCAAAAATGGCGGGAGTCCGGCCAGCATGGCTCAGTGGTTGAGCATCGACCTATGAGCCAGGAGGTCATGGTTCGATTTCAGGTCACGGCACATGCCCGGGTTGTGGGCTCAGTCCCCAGTGTGGGGCGTGCAGAAGACAGCCAATGAATGGTTCTTCTCTCATCATGATGTTTCTGTCTTTCTCTCCCTCCCCCTTCCTCTCTGAGATCAATAAAAATATTTTTTTAAATGGTGGGAGACAGAATCCTAATAATAGTGTGCAAGTCCCTGGATCCAGCCATACCTGGACTCTACACTTGAACTTTTCAGTTATGGGAATCAATAAATTCCTTTTCTTGCTCAAGCCACTTTGAGTTGGGTTTCCTGCCACTTGTAACGAAATGAGCCCGGATATGTATTTGATCTGCCTACGCTGGCCCTGAAGAAGGATCCGCGCCGATCTACTGGAGAAGAGCTGCACAAGAAAGTCTGGGGCCCGCCGTGCTCGTGGGGCAGGTGCACAGATACAAGAGGACAAGAGGTCACACGGCAACGTGGGCAGGAGACAGCCAGGGACAAGCGCCTCCTGAATGGGCGTGAGGAGCACGGGACACCGTGAACTCCCGTGTTCCTGCAGCATCAGTGCATCCCTCACACCAGGAGAACCAGACGGCGCGGGAAGTTTGGGCGATGACTGGGATGTTAAAAAAAAGTGACTTGTAGCAATGGAATTCCCGTTTTCATGTGGCTGTTGCTTTCCCATTTCTCCGGTCTGTTTAAACCAGGGGTCCTCAAACTTTTTAAACAGGGGCCAGTTCACTGTCCCTCAGACCGTTGGAGGGCCGGACTATAGTTTAAAAAAAACTATGAACAAATTCCTATGCACACTGCACATATCTTATTTTGAAGTAAAAAAACAAAACGGCAGAAACACCCGCCTGTGGCCCGCGGGCCGTAGTGTGAGGACGCCTGGTGTAAATGCTGCCTCTTCAGAGAAGACTGCCTGGACCCCCATCTCGAGTAGCCTCCCTCCGTGCTATTTCTATGAGCACTTTGTCCATTTGATGCTTCTCGCTTATCACAATTTTTTAAATTTTCCACCTTAACTGCTCACTTTTTTTGTCTGTAACACCAAGTAGAACCAATACAGATACATACCTTATCCAGCCAGTTCACTATTGTATCCCCAGCACCCAGCACAATGCCTGGTGCACGATGGAGAATGAGCGTGAAGGACAGCTGAACGGTGAGCTACAGAAGTTGTGGGCAACGTGTGCTCCTGGGAAATGGCATCCGATGCTGCCCCCACGTGGTGGGTTGGCTTCAGGGAGATTTCCCATGTTTCCGCAGGAAGTTGCCCTCCATGATCACCAAGCTCACAGTTCCATGGGAACTTCAGTGACACCACACCCACACTTCAGTGTGTTTGCCCGGCATCATATGGCCCCAAAATAATAGCTGATAATACTGAATGCTACTCTGTGCCAGCACGTCACATACCCCACCTCCCTAATCATCACAACCGCCCCACGAAGTAAGCATGAATAGTATCCCTATTTCACAGATGAGGAAACTGAGGAGCAGAGAGACTGGGTAACTAAGCCCAGGTAACTCTGCTAGCAAATAATAGTCCTGGGATAAGACTCGCAGGTGGACCCTAGGGCCTGCCCGCTCGAAGACTCCAGGTCGGAGAAAAGGTAGAGATAAACCCTTTTAGAGATAAACTCTTTTTATGAGCCTTCACAACCAGGTTTCACTAGTTGGCTCATAGCAATATGTGCTCCCCCAACTATCATTTCACTTTTTAAAATGAAAGTGCAAAAATACAATTTAAATAAATGACTTGAAGATGTGGTATTAAATTGCCCTTGCCACTGGGAGCTGGAAAATGCATGCTCAGCCTGCCCGGTGCTAAGCTGAAACATAGTTACCTGAATGGCGGGACCAGTGTATCTGTAATGATCCCACGACGATTAATACTAATACTTTTAGGCAATAATAAGCACTGGAAAATGAAGCGCTGTAAGCTCTGAGCTCTGCTCATTTGCCAGCTTCTAGAAGAGGTCATTTCTCCTGCTGCTGGTTTTAAGCTGAACTTGCTGTTAATGTAGTTCCGCCAGGTCTGTTAATCGAGGACATGCACTTAAGGGTTTGATTGACAGCTAATGGTGAGGGACTGAGCACAAATGATACAAGCAAATACTAGGTTTGCACATTTTCTTCAAACATATTGACAAATCTCGCTGCGGCCCATGGAAACTAAAATTGCTGCAAAAGGAAAGAGATACTCTAGCTTCCAAGTTGGGTATGTTTTTCTGCTTTCTCCCAGACTGTGACTAGAAAGGTTTTAATATCAACATGTGGCGTGGCACTTCTCAAACCAGTCAAAACCAGTTTGAGAGCCGCAGGACCCCGGAACTACGGAATGTCAGAGGGAAGGAACCTGACTGCTGTGTCTCACCTTCTCATCTTGCAAATGCGGAGACTATTCAACTGCCAGAGAGAGAAAGGGTAATGGTGACGACGATGAAGATGCTGATGCCGACAGTGAAAACACCTGATTTTGATTGAACGCTATGTGCCAGGCGTTGTTCGAAGTGTTTCACAGGTATTAGCTCATGTAGCCCTCGTGGCCAGGACCTCCACGTCACCCAGCTCCAGAGGACACAATTCACACGTGGCCAATTTGAGTGGTGCCACTCGGCCTTGCATGGCACGTGGCCCTGAGAGCGGGGGACACGCCTTGGTTGCCTGCCCTGCATCCATTCTCGCTTTGTTGACACCATGCCTTTGACAAACCGCTCAGTATTTATTCCCCCTTGCTGCTCTAACTACTTACCACAAATGTAGCGGGTTAACACACACACATGTATTCTGTCACAGTCCCTGAGGTCCTAAGTCCTAAAGTGGGTCGGAGGGCGTTTCTTCCTGGAGCCTCGAGAGAAGCCCTCCCCTTGCCTCTGGCTTCCAGGGGTTGTCTACACCCCTGACTCAGCCCATCCTGCAGCCAGCAGCACCACACCTCAGGTCTCTGTCCTCCGCGCCCATCATCACACGCCTGTCTGCGGCCCTCCTGCCTCCTTTTAGGAGAACACATATGATCACACTGGGCTCACTGGACGATCCAGGATAACTCCCCATCTCGAGGTCCTTAAATTAATCACCTCTCAAAGCCCTTTGCCACACGGGTTCTAGGGATCAGGACCCAGACATCTTTGGGGACCTGTATGAAGCCTACCATGCACCCACCCCACTCTCAGTTCATATGGACATGGTGAGATGGAGCCACTCCCTGACCAGCCAGCATACTCTATCCCTGACCACAGTGGCTATCAGGAGAGGCAGTCACGTGAGTGAGTCAATGCTGGGACTTTTTCTTTTTATATATATCAGAGGCCCAGTGCACGAATTCATGCACAGGTGGGGTTCAGCTGGCCTGTCCTGATAGGGCCCGATCGGGCCCGGCCGGCCAGGGGGAGGGGCCACAGGCAGTTGGCAGGCCTGCTCCACCTCCTGGTCAAACTCCAATCAAACTCCCAGTCGAGGAGACAATTTGCATATTACCCTTAAATTATATAGGACTAGTGTCCCGGTGCACAGATTTGTGCACATTGAGAGGAAATTAATTAGAAGAAATGTTTTAATATCACTATTCGCCCTTTCTCTATAATATAAGTGTCAACCAAATTCACTATCAACAATGACAGATCGAAACACACACATGTGATTGGCGCCAGTGAGAGCTTTATATATGTATCACTCATGTGTGAGTCAACTTAGCCTTTTATAATATAGATAAACTTGCTTAATTAGACCTGCTTTCTGATGTAGCTAAACTTTTTCCAGCCCAGTGAAGCACCCCAACTTCTCTTTCAGGTAATTGTCAGCAACACAGCAGTAAATATCAACATGAAGCTGATTATTATTGTAGATCACGCAGGGAGAAGAAAGGGTAAAATATTTAACTGTAGCAGTGTTTGACTATATTCTGCGCAGTGAGAAAGCCTGAAGTCATTTTCAAGGTCCTCCATTTCTTACTTCTTTTCAGTCAGGTCAAGTTTCTAAACTTTCTAAATCTCCGTTTTTCTGGCTAATGAAAAGAAAATAGGATTCTACCGAGTCTCCTATCTACCTACTCCAGGACTTCTGTGAGGATCAAATGAGATGAGGCACGGGAAAAAGCTTCACAGACATTTGGTTAAATTGTAAAATGTTTGCACCTGGCTATAAAGTAAGTTGTGTTCCTGGGCTGAAGAAACTGCAAGGAGGCTAGTCGATAGGGAGAGGAAGCTGGGCATTGCTATGTGATGTCATTACCTGGTGCCCACAGCGACCGTTTAGGGCTGGGCTGGGCTGTGGGCCGCATTTTGCGCCATGGGGTCTTGGCAGCGTTGGCTGCGATTTGGAGAGGTGTCGCTCCGGGGTGGTGGCGGGGCCTGTGTCTCACTTGGGGGAAGATGAATGTTGGTTTGCCGGTGCCAGGTCCATGGTGCCATTTATTTTTAAATGGCCAGTGTGTGTCATGGCAGCTCCTGCGTTGAGTGTCTGCCCTCTGGTGGTCACTGTGTATCACAGCTACCTGTAGGATGGACACTTAGCCTTTTATATATAGAGGGTTTTTTTTATTGATTTCAGAGAAGAAGAAAGAGGGAAACATATAGAAACATCAAGGATGAGAGAGAATCATTGATCAACTGCCTCCTGCACACCCCCCACTGGGGATCAAGCCCACAACCCAGGCATGTGCCCTTTGACTGGAATCAAACCCGGGACCCTTCAGTCCCCGGGCTGATACTCTATCTACTGAGCCAAACTGGCCAGGGCAATGCTAGGACTTTTTCAAAGACTGATGAGGAAGGGTAGTTTTTGTGGGTTGTTAATTAGATAATTTGTGAGCCCAGTGCTAAAGATGACCCTGAAAATGAGATAACACAGAGCGGCTGAGACCCCCTCGCTAGCAAGACAGTAGATTAACTCCCTCCCAATTGAAACAAATTCTGGAGAGAACTTCTTTAGCACATGAAGGATTAACCGACACAGGACTTGCCCTCCAACAAAAAACAACAAGAGAGCTGAACAAATTATGTTAAGGACTGTCTTCAGATGTTGGACATCAAGCGGCACAGGACTATAATCCTGAGAAAGCAGAGCAAGTAAGGTGGCCCCTTGTTCGCTGCCCAGCGGCCGCTGCCAGGCCACGGGCAGGGAAGGGAACCCCAACACGCCCAGAGGTCCAGCTTAGTTGAGGACACAGAGGTTCACGTTTGGAGAGGTCAGGGCACCTGTAATTGGCGAGGAAGTGCTGGCGAGGAAAGCCCTGCCCAGACAGCTCACCCCAGAGGTCTGCGGGGAGGCCTTCTCAAGTCAGCTGAGCACTGACTACGCAGGCAGGAAGCAATACTCCACGTAAGTGTCAGGCCGAGGCATCAGAAAGCAGGGGCTGGACGATTCTCAGGGCTCATATGGAGCTGGAGAGAGTCCGCATCCCACCCGCCTGACGAGAGAGGTCTTGAAATACACAGAGCAGTGTGAGGCTCTCTTCTCAGAACCACGTCCAGTCATGGGGATAAACTAACCGCAGATTGACGGTCACTCCACACTCACCCTAATCAACTTCAAAAGGAAGGCCCCCAAATCAAACTGATCTGCAGGTAATTGCAAGGTATGCCAGCACAAAGCCCAATACTCTTCAAAGGAGTATAACTAAATCAAGCACTCAAAATATAAAATTCACAGTGCCCACCAGCCAGTCAAAATTATTACACTTGCACATAAGAAAAGATGGCTCATAATTAGGAGGAAAACTACTCAATAAAAACAGATTCAAAATGACAGTGATGATGGAGGGTTTAAAAGAGCCAGCCCTGGACGGGGTGGCTGAGTTTGGTGGGTACCGTCCTGGGCAGCAACATCCACCTACCTGTCCTGGGGTCCATCCTGACTGCTGGCCCAGGGAAGCCACGGTGTCGATGGAGCTGAGGTCCAGCTGCTGCAGCTCGCTCTCATTCAGAGCCAGAGCAATGCGGCCCAGCGCGACGATGTGGCGTTCTCGCCAGGAAGAAGGCGTGTCCCAGACCTTCAGAGGGAAGCAGGCCAGCTGAGACGGAGCTTCACTGACAGTACTTAAAACAGACACAGGGTAAACCTCTTTCATATATAAACTTTTTGTGAATCATTAAGAAAAAGATGATTGCATTTGTTTTAAAAATAGGCAAAAGATATGAACAGAAAATTCCTAAAAGAATAAATAAACACATGGGGGAAATTCCCTCTCAGCCATCACTTTTTAAAGTCATGGGTTCACCCACAACAATCAAAGAACACCGTGTTGGCTGATGACACTGATAAGGAGCAAAAAGAATGAGCATTTATTGGTGCTGGAAAGATACGGGGTAAAGGATACCCTCATTTGTTGATGGTGAGAATATAAATTGGTACAGGCTTCTTAAAGGGAAAATTGGCTATCCTATCTAATAAAAGGGTAATATGCAAATTAACCATCACTCTGTCACAAAGATGTCGGCGCCCAGTCCTCTCAGCACCGCTGGAGTCCCCCAGTCCCGGGGGGAGGGGCAGCTGCTGAGAGCGGGCAGCGTGAGTGGCCTGGCAGAATGCTTGCTTTATCGCCCCGCCCGGCTGGGGCCGGCCCTGCAGAGCCAGAGCAGACACGGACAGGGACAGGGGGCCAGCCCGCAGCCTCCGTGGCCAAGCACAGGCCCAGAGAGGAGATGGCGGGCGCTCCTCCTGCGGAACCAGCACAGGTCCCTCCTGGCTCCTGCGGAAGCGGCGGGTGGCCTACTGTGCACGATATCACGCGATGGGCTACTAGTCCTATATAATAAAAGGCTAATATGCAAATAGACTGAACAGTGGAACGACCAGTCGCTATGACACACACTGACCACCGGGGGCAGGCGCTCAATGCAGGAGCTGCCCCCGTGGTTGTCAGTGCGCTTCCCCAGGGGGAGCACCGCTCAGGCACAAGCCAGGCTCACTGCTGGTGAGCACAGCAGCAGTGCCGGGAGCCTCTCCCGCCTCCACCACAGCATTAAGGATGTCCGACTGATGGCTTAGGCCCATTCCCCACGGGGAGCAGGCCTAAGCTGTCAGTCAGACATCCCCTGAGGGCTCCCAGACTGCGAGAGGGCGCAGGCCAGGCTGAGGGACCCCCTCCCCAGTGCATGAATGTCGTGCACCAGGCCTCTAGTAATTATATATTCTACAACTCTCCTTACAGCTGAAACAATAAACATGGCAAACTTCTGGTTCTCTTCAGCTGGGGTTCTCGAGGGAGGGAGAAAAAGAGCACGTCCTAGAAACCATCCTGTCTAGGCCCAAACCACCCCCAGATGGGGTTCACCCTCAGGATGGGTTTACCCACGAATGGGGTTAACCCATGGATGGGGTTCACCCACAGATGGTGTTCACCCCCAGATGGGGTTTACACAGATGGGGTTCACCCTCAGGATGGGTTCACCCATGGATGGGTTTCACCCACAGATGGGGTTTATACAGATGGGGTTCACCCATCGATGGGGTTCATCCACAGATGGGGTTTATACAGATGGGGTTCACCCACAGGATAGGTTCACCCATATATGGGGTTCACCCACAGATGGGGTTCACCCGCAGGAAGGATTCACTGCAGTGGGGATCATCCACAGGATGGGTTCACCCACAGATGGGGTTCATCTGCAGATGGGTTCACTCACAGGATGGGTTCACCAGTAGATGGGGTTCAGCTACAGGATGGAGTTCACCCACAGAATGGGATTCACCCACAGAATGAGATTCACCCACAGAATGAGATATACCCACAGAATGGGGTTCACCCACAGATGGGGTTCACCCACTCATGGGGTTCAAGCACTAAATCAAGCACTCAAAATATAAATGAGTTCAATATATTGAACTAATATAAACTAATATAAATTTAGTTCAAGCACTAAATCAAGCACTCAAAATATAATTCAAGCACTAAATCAAGCACTCATGGGGTTCACCCACTCATGGGGTTCATGGAGCGCCCATTGGACGGTCTTGGCGCAGCCTAGGGAGGAAACGGAGGTGCAGAGGGGAGGCCTGGATCCTTCACGCAGTGAAAGTGCAACAAGAAAACCGGTGAGCGCTCCCTGCGGGCTCGGCGCTCCCTGCGGGCTCGGCGCTCCGTGGCAGCCGGGCTGCCGTGGTGCGGGTTTTCCTCCTGTTAACCACCCTCCCCGGTGGACTTTACCTGAATCGCCTTCTCCTTCAGGGCGGTCAGCTGAGGCTGGAGGAAGCCCCGAACGGCGCCCAGGCGCTCCACGCTCCTGAGGAACGTGGCCTCCCCCAGGCAGCGCAGGTCCCGGGGGGCCCAGCAGGCGTTGGCTTCGGCCAACCTGAAGATGTCGTCGGAAGAGGGGGCTTCAACTCCATGGCAACCTGGACGGGGGCGCGGGGAGGCAGGGGGAGAGCAGCTCAGGACGTGTTTCCGTGTCGGCTTCCTCCCCGGAGGCCGGAGATGGAGCACTGACAGCGGGACCGGGACAGCTCCCGCCCCACGTCTGCCACTTCTTGCTACCACCTGGTAGCCACACCATGAACACGCAATGCTTCGCACAGCCACCTGCACCCAGTAGGAGTTTTGCGACCTCACAGCTAGACTGCAAACTGCCTGAGGGCAGCAGGAGCTGCTGGAGAAGATCCTGGCTGCAAATTCAAATCCAAAGCCCTCTGACCCTCCGTGCGCGCGTCCTCGCCTGGACAATGAGGGGGTCCCCTGGTCGGATTCTGTGAGGACCACATGGTGTCACCCAGGAAGCACGTGGTGTCAGGGAGGCAGTGAGCACTCCCACACGCTTTTTATCCATTTGAGTTTGAAACCCAGAGTTGAGGGTTTCAGGATTATGAGAAAGGACCCTCCTAAGAGTGGCAGGGGGTGACTGGCCTCCGTAAAGTCATGGCGGGGCGGGGCCTTCCCTCCCAGGCAGGAGCAGTGGCTGCTGCTTTTGTCGCAGCAGAAACCACCCAGCTCACTCTGAGCCGCTGGAGCTCACCTGGTGAACCAGCCCCGGCCTCCGCACGGAGGAGAGATCGCCTTTGTGGCCCAGAGGTGCCAACCGGGAGAACGCCCAGGCTCCCTGTCTTAGAAGCAACCCTGGACGCTGACGCTGACAAGCCGCCAGCACCAGCCCCGCCCGTGCTTCCCAAGCCTGTGCCACGCCCGCCTCCCGGCGTCTTCAACGCAAATTCGCTGGATTCCAATCAAGAGTGAGACTGGACCAGGTCACGGGCGCGGTGCGCGGCCCTCACACATCGTATCATACCCACTCGGAGGGGACAGAAGACCCATCCCTCCTAGATGCCCCCCCCCCTCCCCCCCCGCCAGGGAAAGCAGGCCCGGGGGCAGTGCGGACCCGGAGCCGACCCGCCGCTGCGTTCGGGGCTCAGGGCCGGTGCAGCGTGTATCTGTGGAACGAACCGGCACGCACACAGGTTAGCTGAAATGAAGCCGAGCAGCAGCCCCGCTGGGCCGTCAGCTGCTGCCAGCACAGCGGTGACCGCCCAGGAGCGTGCTGACAGCCCAGACCCCGCACTGGGCGCGTCCTCCGCGTGTGCGCAGACGAGGAGAGCTGCCACCTGCCCTCTGCCTGCGGGGCTCTGAGGCCAGTGTGAACTCCCCGTCTTTGGGGGCCACCCAAGCGCTGCCACTTACTAACGCTGAGACTGTGGCCACGTCTCTTCGTCTCTCTGGCCCTCCGGTTCCTTGGTGGGGAAAATGGGGGAGATCACAGTGCCCAGCCCACAGGGCCGGGAGCGTGAGACAGCCGAGGAGGGGTGGCCACCGGGGAACACAGATCAGGTCGGAACGCTCTCGCTGGACGCCCGGGAGCCCCTTCCCAGTGCTCAGGCCTCTTGCCAAGGCCCCGAGGGCAGCCGGTGTCACCCACCCCCACCCGTCCTTCTGCCTGGAAGACTCTAAGCCAAATGTCCACGCCCCCCCCACCCCCTCAGGTCTTTACTCGAGTGTCAGGTTCTCACTGAAACGTCCCTTTTCAATTAGGCCCACCCATCCTCCCTGACCCCTCCCTTCTTTATTTTCCTCCGTGGCACTTAGCATCACTCAGCATGCTACTGCGTCATTTGTTGTCTGGCTACCCCCAAAACATTTGAACGTGAAATCAATGAAAATGCTTTTTTTTTTTAAATAAAAACACCTCACACTCCCTGAGCATGTCCTACATGCCAGGCTCCGTGGGAACACGTTAGAGGTTTAAACCCATTAGGCCTCACACAGCATGTCGAACTCGTGGCCCGCAGGCTGCATAATAAACGAGGCATGCGGCCCGCCGGCGCGAGTTTGACACGCTTGCATAACCTACTCAGGTAGGAACTTTTGCTGCCGTTTTACAGAGGATGAACACTGGGGCACAGAGAAGTTAAAAAGCTGACCCAGATCACACAGTCAGCACGCGGCAGACCCAGGGCTCAAACCCACCCAGCCTGGCCCCGGCCCCGCAAACAGTCACTCAGCCACCGGGGCCCATGAAGCCAACCGTTGTGAACTGCTGCGTCCACCAGTAAACTACCGGCCGGGCCAGGCACGCAGCTGGCCTTCCAGTCTCCATACAAGGGGGACCGTTGGTGTGTGGATTCTCCCCACCCTGTTGCTTTGCAATCATTTCGCCAGTCCCCCAGCGAGGAGGCCTCTTGATGCCAGCGACTCCGCCGGGACACTCGTGCCATGGCACGGGCTCACGTGCCCCGTTCACTCACCAGGGCTGGGGTCGGTGCCAGGGCCCCTCTCGCTGCTGTTCCGAACAGATTCAAAGACAGCCCAGAGGAATTCTTTGGGGGGCAAGATCCCGACCATCTTGGAAGCTGTTTGTTGAAGGATATCAGGAAACTGTGGGGCAGAGAAGAGGAATGAGGAGGAAGAAATAAAGCACAGTAAACACAAACTGAAAGCAGCGTTAAGCTATACCAGGACTTACTGGCTCAGGTTTTCCTTCCTTCATAGCAGCTTCTCACATAAATTTAATCCCTAGCCCAACTAACCTGGTTTCTACAAAGGGTCATGTGAAACAATACTCAACCTCCATAATAAGTCAACAAATGTTCAATAATGTAGGTATACGCCCTTTACACAGGCTGGCATGTGTGTATGCACATGCACTGGTGCATGTAAGACCTGGAACAAGCACGCGTGTGGAAAGAGCAGAGCGATAGGCACGTGGAGGGTGGGAGCTCAGGCAGCGGTGGCCTCTCTCCCTCGTCCTGCACCTTGGCCTCCTGGGGTGGGGCTGCCAACATCAGCCCTTCGGGGCAGGGAGGAAGTTCCAGAAAACGAGCCGGCACACACCCCGTGGAGTGTACCGGACCACACTGTCCCCTCCAGACTCCCCCGCCTTCTTACAAGAGGACACACAGGTACCTTTGTGGCGACAGAGCTTAATTCATCTCCTGAGAAGAGTACTAGAAAGGGTCCCAAGTCCTTCGTCGTCTCGGCTGTCCAGTTCTGAGGGGGTCTAAGAAGAGAGAATAAGCGATAAATCGGAAGCCGTGCTGTTGTCCTTGTCCCCAGCATCCTTTCTTTCAGAGACAGACTCTCTTCATGTGTGGAGAGACTGCCAATCACATGGTCCCACTTGCCTGGCCAAGCCGATGTGCATGTGATACAGGCTGACCAATCAGAATCATCCCTAGGAATTTTGATGGAACTACTAAAGAAGCTCTCTCTCTCTTTTTCTTCTGGTAAGCAGAGTAGTAAAAAGGATATTAGAGGCCATTCCTATCACCAGTGGTGATAAGACCACACCCAAGAACACAGAGCTGAGTGTAGGAGAAAAATTCCTGAGGATACCATTTGAGCTCCTGGATCCAACCATGCCTGGAGTCCATCCCTGCAGTTTTCCATTACATTCAATTTCTGAACTCAGCAATCCATTTGTAGCTTGAATTGAATTGTTAAATTTCAGTCATTTCCTTCCTCGCCCTCTTCAATAGAACAGTAATGATCTATGTGTTTCTTTAAATTGCCATAAGAGTCTTCCCTTATAACTAGACAAAATGTCCTCTTGAATGCTGACAGGATACTGACAGCACGAACACAGGATCTACTGTTGTTCTTACACAGACCACAAATGTCTACCGTGAAGTGCCTCACACCACATTCGGTGGCATTTCCGAGGGGGGCTGCCCAGTTAGTAGCGATAACCCCTCTCTTAGGCTAGGCAAGCCAACCCTGGCCAAAAAACTCCCCCTTATCTCTTTGATTGAAAATATTATCCCAGCCCTAGCCTGTTTGGCTCAATGGATAGAGCATCGGCCCATGGACTGAAGAGTCCTGGGTTTGATTCCAGTCAAGGGCACGTACTTGGGTTGCAAGCTCAATCCTCGGCCCTGGTCAGAATGAGTGTGGAGGCAACCAATCAATGTGTTTCTCACATTGATGTTTCTCTCTCTCAATCTCTCCATCTCCCATTCTGTCCAAAAATCAATGGGAAAAAATCCTCGGTGAGGATTAACAATATGTGTGTGTGTATATATATGCCTAAACTGCTAAGTATCCGACCATTCATTCAACTGTTCAATCAGACGCTATGATGTGCACTGACCACCAGGGGGCAGACACTCTGACCGGTAGGTGAGCTTGCTGCTGGGGTCTAGCAATCAGGACTGGGTGAGATGGGCCGGACACGCCCTGGAGCCAACCTCCCGCGGTCCCTCCCTGGCCTCTAAAATATTTCTTCTAATTATTTTCCTTTCAATGTGCACAAATTCGTGCACCCGGCCTCTAATACTCTGATATATAAATGTAATCCCCCTGACCTTAGCTCCGTGAGGACAGGAACCACACCCATCTCACGAACTGCTGCATCTGTGGTTCTAAGAGGAGCACAGTTGCCACCTACTCAGTACGTGGGCTGGGCACTGCTGTAACACTTCGTATGCATTAGCTCAGTTCATCGTCACACCAGTCCTATGGGACTATCACTGTCCCCATTCTACAGATGCGAAAACAAAGTGCAAAGAAATTTGGTAACTTTTCCCAGGTCACACAGGCAGTAGATGATAGAAACAAAATTTCAACCCAAGGAGTTTTGCTCCCAACTCCATATTCTTAACTCTTTATAAGAGTACAGTGCCTGGGATACAGCCATTTCTTCAAAAACATTTGTTGTCTAACCATTGACTGATGGCTAGGCCCTACTCAACTATCTGAGCAAACTTCAGAAAATTCTACACGGGAAAAAACAGTTCGTTTTCCCAGGGAACTCTCGCCCACTGAGAGTGACAATACCTCGGTTATTTATATTATCGCCGTTGTCACTATCATTATGTCATAACAACAACGCTTTCCCTTTCCGCCTGCCAAGCTGTGTGGGGACAGCCACGTGAGGCCTGAAAGCAGCTGCCATGGTGCTCACTTTCCAGGGAGTCTGAGGCCAAAGGAAGAAGCCAATTTGCAGAATAAATGCAAGTGTCAGCCTCATCCTGGGCAAGAGACTCTGTCCGCGGGAGGAGGGCAGGGCTGTGCCCCTCTGCCAGCCAGCCCGCCTGAGCTGCGCCCGACCCGCTCACCCGTGCTGCTCCAGCAGCCGCAGCCTCACCGCAGCCCCCTGCTCGGGGCTCAGGTCTGGGCAGGCCCTGAGGCCGTGCAGCGCCGTGGCCCAGGCCCTGGGGGACACTCCGTGCTGGATGACGGCCGCCGGCACGTGGCAGAGCAGGTTCCCCAGGATGTCCACGGTGTACTCGTCGGCAATGGAGCTGTTCTGAAACCGACAGGTGGCGCCATGGCAGGACCCAGAGGGGCCCAACACGGTGACCCTTGGAAATCACTTCCCATCCCCAAACCTCAGAAAACCCTGGGATCCTCCCACCCGCCCTGCCATGGCCAGTACAGATAGCCCGGGCCTGGCCTCGCCCCAGGAAGACCCGAGTCAGCTCTGGGGAGACCCACGGGAGCCAGTGTGGACAGAGGCCTGGCACGTGGTGAGGGGGTGAATGAGGGCTGGCATCGTTGCCACTGCGCTGAGGAGACCCCGAGCTGGAACCACTGTGACAACAGCACACGAACTAGAAAAGCAGCGCCAGTGCGTGTGGCCCGGGAGTCTTTCTCGGCGTGACGGCCGGGCGAGCTCTTTCTCGGCGTGATGGCCGGGCGAGCTCTTTCTCGGCGTGATGGCCAGGCGAGCTCTTTCTCGGCGTGATGGCCGGGCGAGCTCTTTCTCGGCGTGACGGCCGGGCGAGCTCTTTCTCGGCGTGACGGCTGGGTGGGCGGTTAGAGTGCTCGCTGTGCGGCCCCTGCTGGGTGTTTGCAGGTCTTGGCCCACGTCCATCTCAGAGTCACTGTAACCGCTAACAACACGCCGTGTAGAGATGAAGGCGCTGCCAGCTGGCGGCAAGGCCGGGTCCCGCTGGGCATCGGCACTGAACAGCCCCTCGCCTAGCCCGGGCCCTCGACAACTCTGTGCAGGGAGCGCTCAGCCCACGAGCAGACAGGGACTGGGGCTCGGGAGGGAAGGTGACTCTCCCACAGCCCGTAGACGGCCCCCAGCAGAGGCGGGTCTGGAGCCCAGACACTGTGCTGGGCCCTTCCCGGCCCCAGAGCGGCCTGCCCTCCTTCGGGCCCCAGCCCAGCAGTCTCCAGCACCAGGGACCGCCCCATGCAGCGGCTTCAGAGCCAGCTTCAGACCCACATCGGGCTGAGGTCCCAGCCAGATCGCCAGGGCTCCCCAGGGGCCCCGGGGGGGGGGGGGACATCAGTGAAAGTGTCGCCCAGAAAGGCTCCTTACCAGGCACTGCTGCACTTTCCTGAGGACCAGAGTCCTTTTGTGGGGATCTAACACCAAGGCTTCCAACCGAATCCTCCCCAGGCCGATCAGAAGGGGCACACAGCGGGAGGCTGGCACGGACGCCAGGTAGCGAGCCCTGGAGAGAGGTGGGGACCAAGGGCAGGAAGACGGTGGCTGCTCTGGATTGCCCTGGGAGCCAGGGTCTGCATGCCCAAGAGCTTATCACAGGGGGGGTCTTTAATGTGTGTTCTCCCCGTGACGTGGCTCCTTTGGGCAGGTTGCAAGCCTCCCACCCATCGTGCTTCTCTCCTTTGGATGGAAACCAACTCCCCATCTTGCTCCTCTTCTAGGGATGGAAACCAAACTTCCCATCATGCTCCTCTTCTAGGGATGAGGACCAAACTCCCCATCCTGCTCCTCTTCTAGGGGTGGGAACCAACTCCCCATCATGCTCCTCTTCTAGGGATGGGAACCAACTCCCCATCATGCTCCTCTTCTAGGGATGGGAACCAAACTCCCCATCCTGCTCCTCTTCTTGGAATGAGGATCAAACTTCCCACCATGCTTCTCTTATAGGGATGGGAACCAAACTCCCCATCCTGCTCCTCTTCTAGGGATGAGGATCAAACTTCCCACCATGCTTCTCTTATAGGGATGGGAACCAAACTTCCTATCATGCCCCTCCCCGACTGGCAGAAACCAAACTCCCCATCCTGCTCCTCTTCTATGCTCTAGCAGCATTGATCTCAGAGTAGTATCTCCATAAACATATGTTGACTGATGGACCAGTTGAGGAGAGATGAGGAAAAAATGAAAAGGTAAAGTAGAAAAAGGAAGGGACAAAGAGAAAAGAGAATAAAATAGAAAGTGAGAAAGAAACGTGAGGAGAGAGTGAAGAGAGCAAGAGAAATGACTCCCAATTCCATGTCTCCAGCAGAACTGCCCCCTCAGCTCTGACTGTGTGTCCTCGGCAGGCGCAGTATCACCCCCCGGGCGGAGCATGTTCAGGGCAGGAGGGGAGGGAGGGAAGCTAATGTTGTTACAATGATCTGTGACCCACCAAGCTCAGCCCTGCTCAACAAAGTTATTACTCACCGTTTCTCTCACTGGGAGAAATTAAAATGTCCTCCTTGGGGAGGCGATAACGAAATAAAGGTTAAGAAAGACTGTTCTAGACCCAGGTGCCCTAACTCATCGCCACGTGACTCTTTCAAAACTAAACTTGACATTCTTCCTCTATGCCATCCCAGACTCCTTTTTCCCTTTATCCCAATGTCACTGCACTCGCCTTAATATTATTCAAATCTCTCTTGCCTCTCCATTCCCGGTTCCATTTATTTCTTCATTCATTCACTCACTCACTCGGCAGATATCTGCAGAGCATCTGCTGTGTGTCAGGCACTGTGCTGGCGGCCAGCGACACCATCAACAGGACACGAGGGCAGGCCCCTGCTCGCAGGATGCGTCATTGTAAGGGGGAGGCCCTGCCACCAGCGGGTAAGACAGGAAATTTCAGCGACTGACACACGTGAGGGGACAGTGAATGGCTCTGGAATGGAGAGTGCTGGTGGGCAAAGCCTCCGCAGGCGGTGCAGGTCGAGCTGAGGCGGGCCAGCGGAAGGAGACAGGCAGCCAGGCCCAGGTTACAGAGACCAGCTTCTACGCCACACACACACACGCACACACACACACACACATACATACACACACACATACATACACACACACATACATACACACACACACATATACACACATATATATACATACACACATACACACATACATACATACACACACATACATACACACACACACACGCTCCCGCTGAGGCCCTGCTTTCTGCCACGGGGCAGCGGCGATGGCCTTTCTGAAACATAAATCTGAGGGCGTTCCCAGGACACAGTGAACCCTCAGGGCCCACATAGCCCTCCCCGGTCTGACCGTCCCTACCTCTCCGGCCTTCTCTCTGACACCGACTCTGCAGATCACAGACCCTGTTTCCCAGGGCTCTTCCCTGCACGTATCCCTGCTGGGCGGAGCCCCTGGTGTCCCTGCCCGGAGTGTCCCTCTTAAACCCATCAACCCACCTCATTCTTCAAGCTCTGACTTCCCGTCTGAAGAAAAGACTAGTATTCCCTCCTCTGCTCCAGTGCCCGTTACCCATTCCCACCTGGCTTTCTCGAGAATCACCCCTTCACTGTAAGACCCGGTGCTTTGGGGGGTGCCCATCCACTCTCAGCTCCGGTCAAGTTACCCATCCTTCCAAACCCGGTGACTGGGTCAAGAGGAGCAATGTAGGCCCATGAGAGTTCGACCCAAGTCTTATTGAGAAGAGCGGGAAGAGAATGTCTTTCTTTTCCTCCAACATGACAGCCAGGAAGATGTAACCTTGGATCTGCCAGGGGCCACCACAGGGAAAGACTGTCTGACAGAGAAGCCCACAGAGGAAAGCTGGGCTAAGAGACAGATGACATAATTTTAGCCCCTGGATCTAGCCATGCCTGAAATCCATCCCTGGACATTCCAGCTACCTAAATACAAAACTGCCTTTTATTGCCTAAGCCAATTTGAGTTAAGATTCTATCACTTTCAACCAAATATCAACTTGATATTATAATTCGTGCTTACCTGTTTTTCCCCTCTGAGCTTGTAAGCTCTTTATGGGGGAAATTTAGTTATTTCTAAGAGCTAGTACGTAGTAAGCGTTCAATAAATATTTTTGAATGAATGAAGACAATAACAGCAAGAGGAGAAAAACAGAAACCGTGTCCAGACCGTACTTTGAAAGTAGGCCTGCCCCCAGGATTGAGTGCCCACACATAGCAGGCCAAGCCCCACCGCTCACCCAGCCCTGCCTGCTGGAGCGTGGGCACAGGGGAGGCCCGCCCAGGCCGGATCTGCTTTGGCTTCGGTTTTTAAATAACAAGAAAAAGCAAGGGTCTGAAATTTCTGTGGGACCCAGAATTTACACCCTGCGTCTCGAGGGCGTCACTGTCCAGGGCACGCTCCACCCCGCCTCTGGCTCCTCACAAAACCCACAGGGAGAGGAGACTTTGGTTTGGGTGGGTCCCCCCATCCTATTGCCGAGCCAGAAAGGGGCCCACGTTCACTCACGGGAGCGCAGCCAAGAGGAAGGGCTGCATGAAGGACCTGGAAACCTCCCAGGCTTTCCACGCCAAACAATTAACCTGAAAGATTGGAAAAGTTGTAGCATTTAGTGAAGTGGTAAGAAGAGCAAGCAAGATTGTGCTGTCTGCTCCAAGCACTGCTCTAAGCCCTTCACAGGGGTGTCTTGTTTACAGAACACCCTAGGGCCGTGGTCGGCAAACTGCGGCTCGCGAGCCACATGGGGCTCTTTGGCCCCTTGAGTGTGGCTCTTCCACAAAATACCACAGCCTGGGCGAGTCTATTTTAAAGACGTGGCGTTAGAAGAAGTTTAAGTTTTAAAAATTTAGCTCTCAAAAGAAATTTCAATCGTTGTACTGTTGATATTCGGCTCGGTTGACTAATGAGTTTGCTGACCACTGCCCTCGGGTGTAGGGACCACCATTGTGCCGGTTTGTGCATGAGGAAACTGAGGCAATAGCTTAAAGATGCACACAGAACTTTAAGTCTAAGAATGCTCCCCGCGGTTTTGTTTGTAATGGCAAAAAGGGAAGATACACCGTCATGGCCCTCAGTGGGGGCTGCCTGGTTAGGTAAATTATGGGATAGCCATACAGCGGAACGCTGCACAATTACCTGTTTCCGCAGGTAGAGTTGCACGTATTAATATGCAATGATGTCCATGCCCTATTTTATACATATACAATGTGTTGTATAGCAAGTTAAAGAGAACAGTGTACACAGTATGAGCTCACTTGTGCTTTTTAAGTCACATGTAAGTGTGTTTTATACACGCCCCCTCCCTCAGAGCCAGGAGCCAGCGTTCCCTGCAGTTGCCCATGGAGCAGTCTAGCCGAGCCCTGCTGGTCCCGGGGCCGGGGGGCCACGAGCTGGGCACTGGCACGGGGAGGGGGGTTCCCGTGTGCTGGACGCTGCCGTCTGCATTCAGGGTGTGAAGCTGCAGCCCTGGCCCCCACACACTCGATGCCAGGAGCACCTCCCCTCAAGTGTGACAGCAGAACTGCTGGAGACCACTGTTCTAGGGAAATTTTACTTCTTTCTATTTCTTATATGATAATTATGTGTTTTTAGCAAAACATGTAAAGAAAAAAGGCAACTTTTCTGATGAAGTGGTATTTGAAGGTTGAAGAACAGGAGAGTCCGGGAGAGGAGGTGTTTGGCGAGCTCTGCTCGGACACCAGGCCTCCTCCAAGCGGCTGGCCTCCCCCAGCCCCCGCCTCTGCCTGGCGGACGCTCACGTGCCACTGGGGGACATTGCCACCAGGGAGCGGTGAGGAGGTAGCCCACAGGGGTCCCCCAGACCTGCTCTAAGAGAAGGCCAGCAACCTATATTTTTGACAGTTTTATTGAACTATAATTGTATGCAAAGCACTACACTGTATTCGATGCGTTTGGACGTATGTGAATACCCGCGAAGCCATGACCTCAGTCAAGGCCAAAGACATGCCCAGCTCCGAAGTGTGCCTGCGCCGTGTTTGTTTGTGAGAAGAGCACGTCACAGGGACCTTCCTCACCTCTGAGCGCTCAGCGCATCAGCGCGGGCACTGCCGTCTCCCCAGAGCGTGGGAGAGCGTCCGTGGCATTTGGAGAAGGAAGTTTTAAGTGAAAAGAAAAGACCCTTAGAGCAGCGTCTGTGCTGGCCACCCTGGCCGGGTGAGCATGTGGCTGACGGAGCGGCCTTCGGCCGGGGACGGGACGGTGAGCGTGCGACGCTGCGCCTGCCGGGTGCGCCTTCAGGCTCGGAGCAGAGTGTGAAATGACCAACCTGGGAAAACTCTGGCTTTGAAGGCGGGGTATTCGGAGCATCTAAAAAAGAAACTGGAGCCCGGCGGCGCGGCTCATGGTTGAGCGTTGACCTATGAACCAGGAGGTCACTTTCGATTCCCTGACCGGCACATGCCCGGGTTGTGAGCTGCATTCCCAGGAGGGGGCGTGCAGGAGGCAGCCGATCACTGATTCTCTCCCATCACCGATGTTTCTCTCCCTCTCCCTTCCTCTCTGAAATCAGTAAAAACATACTTTTTTAAAAAGGAAAGACACTGGAGAAAGCCTGGCTCGGTATTTGGCCCCACACCACCATTTGCACCAGAATATTGCCGGCATCACTATCTTCCGAGCCAGTCAATGCAGGGTCGGCTCCCGGGCAGAAAGAGGAGCAGAAGCAGAAAGGTACCTGATACGGTGAAAGCAGAGCGAGGTTGTTCTCAAAATACTGGGAGAGGGCCAGGAAGGAGTCGGCGCTCAGGGCGTCGATGTGGGAGCACGCCATGCCCTTGACCAGCTGCCCGGCACTGCAGAAAGACAGGGGCGGGGAAGAGCGGTTGGGTGAGACGGGGAAGGAGGAGAAGAGAAGGCATAGCCCACGTGGCATGGGCTACAGAGGGCCGGCCCAGCTCTCCCTGCGGGGAAATCAGGCTCCAAAGAGCTGGCGAGCTGCGCTCCCTACCTCAGGAGCTCGGCGGGCCTGCTGGTCTGGGACAGCAGCTCATACAGGAACAAGGCCTGAGGGGAGAGAACAACGCCAGCTGCGGGGGGGGGGGGCGGGGGTGTGGGGGGCATCCACCGACGAGCCCGTGCTGGGCCCAGCACCGGGAAGCCCTGTGGGGAAGGCACACACGACCCATTTTACAGATGGGAAGACAGAGGCTTCCTGGGCTGTGACCTGCCCAGGACCACACGGGTGCTAAGGGGCAGAGCTGGGAGGTGAGGGGTGGCAGGGCCGCGCCCCCACACCAGGCGGGCCCCGCAGGGAGGAGGGAGAGCCGGCTGCAGGGAGCAGGGCTGCCGCTCCTGCCTCTGCGTGGCCAGGCCCACCTGGTAGCTCCTGGACTCAGGACACCCAGGGAGCAGAAGCGGTGAAGCCACTCTGTCATCAGAAGGTGGGACTTTCAGGCCGACCCCTGACCTCCAGGAGGGAGGGAGCTAGAAGCTCAATGGCCGCTGGCCAGCGAGCTAATCAATCACGCCTGTGCGATGCCGCCTCCACAAACACAAGGGACAGGGTTCTGGGAGCTTCGGGGCTGGTGGCGGGGGGGGGGGGGGGGGGGGGGGGGGGGGGCACCTGGGGGCACCTGGACGCAGGGAAGCTCCGCCCCTTCCCCACGCTCTGCTCCCGCCTCTCCCCCACGGGCTGTTCCGTCACATCCTTCCCTAAAAGCCAGTGGCCCAGTGAATAAAGCGCCGCTCTGAGTGCTGGGAGCCGCTGCAGCAGGTGAACCAAACCCACGGAGCGGCCACCGGAGCCCCAGCTGCAGGCGGGCGGGCGGGCGGGCGGCAGCACCAGTGCCCTGGACAGCGCCTGGCAGCGCGGAGGCAGGACTGAGCCCTTCCCGGGGCTCCCTTCCCCTAGCTGGTGTGGAATCGAGGTCATCGTAGGCCCTCCCCAGCCAGTGTTGGGAAGGCCTTGCTGGTGGGGTTCGCTGGCGTGGGGAACCCCTCATACACACCGGAACCGGTGTCCGACCTCAGCAGTCATACCTGACCCCTCCGAAGCGCCTTCTCCTTTAGGACAGTGGAGTTGAGTCCGAGTTCCCTCCTCAAGTCAAAGAGGGACACCTCCTCAAAGAGAGCCCCTGGGACTTCCGCCACAGCCGGGGCGCCCGCTCCCGCTCCGGCCACCTGCAGAGCGAGGACACTGCCTGACCGCGCCTGGGAGGCGCCGCTTTCGGCGAAGGCCAGGCACTGTGCCAAGTGCTTCCCCAGCACAAACCCATCCGGGGAACCGTCACTGCCCCATTGTACAGCTAAGAAAACTGAGGCTTCATGAGTAACTGGTTGATAGTGAGATTCAAGTCTGTCTTATTTCCAAACCTTCGCTCTTTGTTTAACCCTCAGTGCTCCTGCTGCCCGCAGGGGTTGACGTCGGGGCAGACCTCTCGTGTTTGGTTTCTAAGGGATTCTGCGATTGGAAGAGGCAAGTCTGAGGGAAGAGGGGGCCCCCAAGGCCCTGCCGAGAGAGGAGGAGGAGCTGGCGGGACTTGAACCGGAAGGACTCTCGGAAGCACTCCGGGGACTTCAGACTCACTCTGAGATTGGAAATCAACCTTTAAATGTTATTTTATCAGAAACCTAGTTTAAGAAGAGTCCTCCAGGTGTGGTTGGCTAGGGAGAGCAGTGGGGTCTGGGAAGAAGTACAACGGAGCCAGGGACCCTCTGGAGGGAGGGGAGGCGGCAGGAAGAAGCCTTCTCCGGGCTCGGACACCCTCCCCGGAGGAACCCCCTCCCGGAGAAACCCCCTCCCCGGAGGTACCCCCTCCCAGAGGAACCCCCTCCCGGAGGAACCCCCTCCCCGGAGGAACCCCCTCCCAGAGGAACCCCCTCCCCAGAGGAACCCCCTCCCCAGAGGACCCCCTCCTGCAGGAACCCCCTCCTGGAGGAACCCCCTCCCCAGAGGAACCCCCTCCCCGGAGGAACCCCCTCCCCAGAGGAACCCCCTCCCCGGAGGAACCCCCTCCCCGGAAGAACCCCCTCCCCAGAGGAACCCCTTCCCCAGAGGAACCCCCTCCCCAGAGGAACCCCCTCCCCGGAGGAACCCCCTCCCCGGAGGAACCCCCTCCCTGCAGGAATTCCCTCCCGGAGGAACCCCCTCCCCAGAGGAACCCCCTCCCGGAGGAACCCCCTCCCACAGCAACCCCCTCCCGGAGGAACCCCCTCCCCAGAGGAACCCCCTCCCGGAGGAACCCCCTCCCACAGCAACCCCCTCCCGGAGGAACCCCCTCCCTGCAGGAATTCCCTCCCGGAGGAACCCCCTCCCTGGAGGAACCCCCTCCCGGAGGAACCCCCTCCCCGGAGGAACCCCCTCCCTGCAGGAATTCCCTCCCGGAGGAACCCCCTCCCCAGAAGAACCCCCTCCCCAGAGGAACCCCCTCCCTAGAGGAACCCCCTCCCTGCAGGAATTCCCTCCCGGAGGAACCCCCTCCCCGGAGGAACCCCCTCCCCGAGGAACCCCCTCCCCAGAGGAACCCCCTCCCCGGAGGAACCCCCTCCCCGGAGGAACCCCCTCCCAGAGGAACCCCCTCCCCGGAGGAACCCCCTCCCGGAGGAACCCCCTCCCCAGAGGAACCCCCTCCCCAGAGGAACCCCCTCCCGGAGGAACCCCCTCCCGGAGGCTGGGCTAACCCGGCCCACTCACAAACCCCAAAGCCACAGGCTGTGAGCAGCCGCTGGGCACCCGCGGGACCTGCCCCCTCACCTTGCTGAGGATGCCTTGCTGCTGGGCCGGCGACAGACTGGACACGTGCAGGGAGCCGGCGCTTCTCAGGACCTGCGCCAGGGCCCTGGGGTCCATGCCCGAGAGGGCCTGGGCGCCGACGCCCGCCAGCAGCACGCCCATCTGGCTGACGCTGTGGAAGGACAGCACCTGGGGGGACCGGCAAGAGGGGCGAGGCTCTGCGCAGGCCTCTCGCCTGCAGGGCACTGGCCAGGCCCACTGAGTGCCGGGTGGCAGGGCGGGCACCAGGGGCGGGTGTGCTGCCTCCCAGACCTTCCTTCCTCTCTCAGGAAAGAGAGTAAATGTCAGAACGGAACGGAGCAGTACCAGCCCCCGGGGGGTGGGGGGGCACGGGCGGGTACTCTGCTGCCTGAGGCCACAGCACAGTACCTGACGCAGCCCGAGCGCCGCCCTGGCCGCCAAGGGCTGCTTTACGAGTACGTTTCGTCTGAACTAGCTGGCATTTAACATGTGGGGCATTCCCACAAAAACCCAGGTGAGTCTCTGGCTTTTTAAAATCTGGGCCCACACGGGCAACAATGGGCAAGGACGGACCAGCCGCTGCCGCCGGTGGCCCCAGGCTCTCAGGGGCCAGCCCGGCCCCTCTCGGTGCTGGAGGCAGCCCACGCTCGCACCCTGTCCCCTGGCACGCAGCCGGCAGGGCCAAGCCCACGCTCAGCTACCTCCAGGCAGAAACTCCCTGAAATAGAGACATGCTTCAGTCCCAGCCGGTTTGGCTCAGTGGATTCAGCATTGGCCTCCGGACTGAAGGGTTCCGGGTTCCATTCCTGGTCTGGGCACATGCCCGGGTTGTGGGCTCAATCCCAGTAGGGGGCGTGCAGCAGGCAGCCGATCAATGATTCTCCCTCATCATTGATCTCTCTCTCTCTCTCTCTCTCTCTCTCTCTCTCTCTCTCTCTCTTCCTCTCTGAAATCAATAAAACTACATTTTAAAAATAACAAAGGTACGTCTCAGGATATGAGTCTGATGCTTTATGACAGCTATGTCTGTCTGTAGCTGGCACCCCTCAGGTTGTGCATGTTCCCGCCTCATCCGGGCTTCCCATATAAGCAGGCGGGTTCCTTGGTTCTACAAAGGCTGGGTGCGTGGCTTCCCTCAGTTGTGCTCTGAAGGATGGAGCCTCTAATGCTCCCACCGAAGGCAGAGCTGGATCCCTCGGCTCCGACACCATTCGCAGGGAAACGCCAGGTGAGCCCCGTGTCCCCAGTCCACGCAGGCCAGAGCTGCCACGCCTTCAGACTGAGGTCGCCACGAGGCCAGAAGGGACAGGTGGACGGCCAGCCTTGGCCTGGAGGCAGGAGAGGACGGGCTGGCAGGGGTCCCGGCGCCATGCCGAGGCTGTCGGCCAGGAGCTGAGCGAGCAGGCTCCGAAGCCAGGTGCCCGGGCTCAGTCCCAGCTGAGTGCCTTTCCTGCGGCCGCGGCAATGCCCGTCTACGCTGTGTGCCGCACAGGAATGAGCGGGAGAATCAGTTAGGACTCTATCCACCCCGGGGTCCTGGGGGACCAAATGATTAGCTCACTGAGAACAGAACCTGGCTCAGGGTAAGCGCTTAGCGAAGGCTGTTGTCATATTGGAACTGGCCCCAATCCGATCCTCAGGAGCCGCTTTGCTTCCTGGGAAGGGCTGGCTGTGAGCTAAAGAGCGGGACCCACACTGTGCAGGGCCCAGGGCTCTGGCCCTGCCTGCTGAGCCCAGCACAGAGACTCACCCCCAGGAAAAAGGCCCGTCCCCACCCCAGAGCTAGAGCGTGAGCCAGGGCCACGTGCAGGAGACAGGGCTGGGACTGCCCTAGCCCCCTAAGCAGGACGTTCTGTGGGGACAGTTCCCATGTGCAGCCCAGACGGGAATGAAGAGCACTATCCCTGACACGGGGTGAGCGGTGTGTTCGCAGCCTCAACAACTAGCAAGGAAGTCCTGGGGTGACTCTCCAGCTTTGCTCAACGAGGGCTCACACCCATCGAGCGCACACGCGGGGCCACGGGGTGTCCCCATCTCGTCCCGGGTACTGACTACATAATCCTTGCGGCCCCTACGGAATAGATGTGATGGTTACCCATCTTATGTTACAAATAGGGAAACTGAGGCAAAGGGGAGTTAAGCCAATTGTC
Organism: Eptesicus fuscus; assembly: GCF_027574615.1. NCBI lineage: Eukaryota > Metazoa > Chordata > Mammalia > Chiroptera > Vespertilionidae > Eptesicus > Eptesicus fuscus. The sequence continues at coordinate 2,844,086 of NC_072476.1, read as the reverse complement.
CAAGGAAGCAAACATCCAGCTAGCAAATGGAAGGACAGGATTTGAACCCAGGAGTCCTCGGCTATCCGCCGTGTGCATAGAACTGGCCCTTGGATGCCAGGCATTGAAAAGAGGTCAGAGCCCTGGCCAGTGGCTCAGTGGTTAGAGCATCGGCCTTCACACAAAAGGGTCGATAATTCCATTCCCAGTCCAGGGCATGTACCTGGGTTGCAGAGTCACCCTCAATGGGAGGCAGCCAATCAATGTGTCTCCTCACCCAAATGTTTATCTCACTCTCTCTCCCCTTCTTTCCCTCTCTCCCACTCTCTGAAAAGCAATGGAAAAAATGTCCTCAGGTGAGGATTAACAACAACAAAAGGAGTTCAGCCCGGCTGGCGTGGCTCAGTGGTTGAGAGTCAACCTATGACCCAGAAGGTTATGGTTCGATTAGCACCTGCCTGGGTTGCGGGCTTGATGCCCCGTGGGGGGCATGTAAGAGGCAGCCAATCAGTGATTCTCTCTCATCACTGATGTTTCTCTCTCTCTCCCTCTCCCTTCCTCTCTGACATCAATAAAAATATTTTTTAAAAAGAGTTCAGAGTTCCCACTGACCTTCTCATGGGCCAGGTACTTGGCGGACAAGATGAGCACCTGGCTCTTGGCCCAGCCTGACACCTGGCTGAGGGTGGAGATGGCGCCGTGCACAGCCTCGGGGGACAGGGCCTCCAGCTGACTGGGGGTCAAGCCCACGACCGCGTCCGACAAAGAGCCCAGGGTCTCGTTGAGCGTCTGGTTCTCCGTGGCAATGCCCAGGAGGTCGGCCTTGAGCTGGCAGGGGAGAAGCTGCAGTGAGGGTCGATAGCACGTGGGACAGGAGTGCCCTCTGGCTGCCTCCCGGCGTGTACGGCTCCACGCCGCCTCCAGCACCCCGCCTCGCCGGGGGAGAGGAATCCAGCCTGGGGAGGGACTCCTGCCAGGCCAGACAGCCAGTCACCCTAATGAGAACACCGCCTCCTCCGGCCTTGACCTTGCGCTTCATTTAAATACTAATCTGTTACTAAATGAGCCTGAAAGCCCGGCAGGAGGAGGCCGTCCATGTCGCCCACAGTGCCAGCCGCTCTCACGGCACCTGTTTCCTGTGTGACCCTGACTCTACCGCGGCGCACATGCTGTCTTCCTTCCCTGAAATGCCCAGGGGCTTACGATAACGCGCAGTCTGTGTAAGAGTAATTCCCGGTGGAACACAAAGTACGTCTCCTGGACATCCTGCCTCACCCAAATAACTATCGGCTGCTAAGACCTCTGTGCTTTATAAACATGTACTTTATAAATAAACTAAGTACATATTTTTACATAATTGGAATATGAACAGAAGTGTACTTTTCTATGTTTTTCCCTTAAAATGATATCTTACAAAACCCCACGCTTCTGTGACCACCCGGACAATTACTTTATGTCTGCCTAGCGCTAGTCAAGTGTTTCCCAATTGCTTCCACGTTACCACCTGTAACGTGACCTCTGCACAAAAGGAAAAAAGCAAGCACGGTTCATGTTCTAACACCTGAATCTGTATGAAGAGCCTATGGATTCACTTGAGAGGTGTGTGCCCGTGTTCCAGGCCGTCCTGAAACGGCCACTGGGGGGCAGCAGAGAGGAGTGAAAGAAATAGCTGTCCCGCTCCTGGTCCCCACGCAGCCGCCTGCCTGCCTTCGCGGGCCCTCAGCGTCCACCTCTGCTCCACGTCTGCCCGGAGGGCACTAGAGCAGCGCCGCTCGCGGGTGGCCTCTGGGCACAGCGCGCCACCTGGGCGCAGTTAGACGCGCAGCCGGCCCCACCCGCGGCCTCAGAAGCTGCCTGACCGGCCCCCAGTGACCGGCACCTCCAAGCTCGCGGTGGCCACGCGGAGAGCTTTGATCTAACCAAACCTTTTCCTAGTTTTGTGTTGCTCCTTCCCACGTCCAGCTCGTGTGTTTGAGACACCTTCTACTCTGGCTGGATCTAGGTCCCAATAACCTTCCGTGTTTCTCTCAAAGCCGGGCCAGACTCCCCATTTCTCTGGCCAGTAAAACTGAGGCCCGGCCCGGGCCCTGCACCCCATCTGCACCTTCTGGACACGAGCCTGGAAGCCCCGGAGACGGCTGCACTTGATCATCTGGTGGAGGAGGACTCGGGCCAGGGCGGCGTCCAGCAGCTCCAGGTCTCCATGGAAACAAACGAGCAGCCCCAGCCTGTGTGAGAGGAGAGGGCCTGGCACCGGGCGCAGGGCCTGGCAGGACAAGCAGGGGGCCCGGCTTGGGGCTGGTCAGCTGTCACTCTCCTCCCGGGGGAGGGGCCTGAGAGCAGCCGGTGCAGTTTGCCACAGAAACGCCCCCCTTTCCACTGGAGACACGCCGCTGCCCGCCAGGGGTCTCTGGGGCCCAGACTCATGCCCAGGATGCTTACAAACCACACCCCAGGTGACAATGACTTTTCAAAAGGAAAGGAACCCGGGAGACAGAGAGGTGTCGGCGGCCGTGGGCTGTGACCCTGGCCCAGCGGGGAGACAGAGAGGTGTCGGCGGCCGTGGGCTGTGACCCTGGCCCAGCGGGGAGCACCGTCCCCGGGGTGAGGAGCACAGCTCAGGCGGCGGACTCAGCAGCTACCTGACCTCCCTGCAAGGCTGCTGCCTGCCGCCCATCTGCCCGAGGCTTGAAAGGGGAGGTCTGCTGTGCTATGAGCACGTCGTCGTACGTGCGATGGGTGTGGCACTGGGGACACTGAGCGTGAGGCTGGGCATGCTGACGGTCAGCACACTTCCCGGCGGGGACGGACGCGCGTCAGTCCCGGCTGCTCTTAGCGTCCATGCTATCTCCTGCACGTGGCGTGGCTGACCGCCCGCTCGGCCGTGCTGCACCTGGCTCCGCCCTCCCAGGACACGGACATGCTCAGACGTGTCCACAGGAGAGCAACCGGGTCAGGGAGGGTCTGACGTTTGTCTAATGAGGAAGGTGACGGGAGGCGAAGGCTGGATATGAATGAGCGCTGAGAATAATAAGGTTTCCTGAGCACATAACTGCGTGTCCCGTGTGCGGTCCTTACAGGGACCTCAGTGCGGTGGCAGGCGGGCTCCCCTTTCTCAGGCAGAGGAAGGGTGGCACGGAGCGGGGCGTGAACACGCCGAAACCACTCGGCGTGCACGTCACAGAGCCAGGATCAAACCAGGAGGCCTGGCTCAGGTCCCACTAGCTGTCCTTTGCGTAACCATAGAAACACGGGACCCCGGCTGCTGGTGAGAATTTCTAGGGATGGAGGAAGAAGGGGTAACACCTTTATGTAAGAACATTCTCACAAGTGAGTTTGGAAAACTTTAAGGAGATGTTGGAGGAGACAGCAAGGCCCTGGAGATCCCCCCACTGCATGCCCAACCCCAGCCCCCCGACATTCGGACTCTTCCTGGGCTCAGCTCCTGCTGGGAATGGCCCCTGGAGGATCCCATTACAGCCCCTAAATTCTAGAGCCTAACCCCCGCCTGAGAGTCTAGAGAACAAGGGCTCACAAGTACGGGGGCCCAGCAGCTGTGTCCAGCACCCCCCCCCCCACCTCGCTGGGATTGCACCTTTACCTTGGGAGGGACAGCGAGCCGCGGTTAAACCCGGAGCGTGACAAAGTTGCATAAATGCCTGGCACCCAGGAGACCCCAGAAAGCCTCTGTCCCCCTCAGGCCTTGGAGAGGTCTCTGGGGAAGCCCCCCTCCCCAGGCTATTCACGGACGAGCCACCCCCCTTCCCTCCCGGAGCCTTTGCTGCTCAGAGGAACCTGCCGCTGATGTTTAACCCCAAAAACATAAAGCATAAGCTCCGAGGCCCTGCCTGTGGACGGTAGAGGCGTTCCTCATGTCGAAGCCGGAGGAGCCGATCCGCTCCAGGAACGCCTGGGCCAGCTCCGGCGTGATGTCATAGACCGTGTCCAGCTGCTTGGTGGCGTTGTCATAGCTGATGAACAGCCCCATCTGGTGGACAAGCACAGAAAGGTCAGGGGGGCGGACGTGGCCAGCGCCATCCCAGACACGGGGTGCCGGTCCCGCCCCGTGGGCGTCCTCAGGCCCCTGGCTGCTGGGTGCCGCCTCCTCAGAGAGGCCCGCTGGTGTTAAGGAAGCATTACTTTTCATATCCATGAAGCTGAACTTTTTTAAGCTGATATTGGCACATTTACTTCTAGATTTGTTGTATTGAGGTTAGAGAATGTGGCCCACACATTTCCTGCTTTGGGGAATCCGTTTTTTGATAGATGAGTGAGTTTACAAATGGCCTCGGGCAATGAAAAACATGTATTCTTTGTAAGATTAAGAAGTGAACTAGAATAGAATCTGAGTAGCAGATCTTCCTTTTCCTGCTCACTTTTTGCCTGTGTCCAAGGCTGTCCCATTAACGCCCGTTTCAATGCGCTGTTTTCTGAGCTTAAAAGCCTCCGACAGCTCCTCTCCCTCGGAGACTGCCCTTTGCCCGTAACACGCCCTCGGCGCTTCCCCCGCCCTCCCCATCCTTCCAGAAGGAGAAAAGGTGCTTTTATCGCGTGCCCCCACCCAGCTTCCTCGGAATCTCACCTGCCTCGTCCCGGACTCGCCCTGGGAGGGCAAAGCGGGTCAGCCCACGTTGTAGTAGGGTGACAGCATCGAAGACATTCAACCCGCGCCCGCCTCCCAGGTGGGAAGGGGAACCCGGTGCTGCCTCCCATCTCACAACGCCCAGGCATTGTGGGTCGGTGGCCCTTGAACAAGCCTCTCGCCTGATGCAAAGACTTCTCTCAGGGAGGGCCAGGGGCGGCGGGCACTCGGGGTGGAAGCGGAGGCGAGGGGCCCCCCCCCTCGGTGAAGGCCTCGGGCTGGCGGCGCGCTCTGGGGGCTGCAGGGTCACTGGTCACCCCAGGAGAGGAACCGCTGGCCGCGGGCTAAGCTCCTCGGGACAGAGCTCAATGCTGCGCCTCCACGTTGCCTTCCACGTGGGCTCATGCCTCCTGGCCGGGAAATGCTAGCGCTATTTTCCGGGGCCTTTCTTGCGGACAAAAATACTCCCGTGATTTCTGGTTCACAGACAGCCTCCTGTCACGTTGGCTCAAGTCAGAGCTGTCTCCGTGGCCACAGCGCCCTGTCCTCGGCTCGTCGGCACGAGGACACCGTCGGGGCTGACGGCGGGAGGCCCTTCCCCGGGTTTTCTTACAGCCCCGGCCGCCCTACGCTGGTCGGTGTCCAGGGCCCAGGGCCCCTCGGCTGCTGGCTGACCTCGCCCCGGGAGTCAGCAAGGGGGACAGTGAGCGTGCCCGACTTACTTCCACAGGACTGATTTTCGTAATTTCTTCCAGGGGCAGGTGGACCATGTATCTGCCCAAAATCCACAAGTTTTCTGCGCTGACCCAGGAAGTAGCCCCATCTGCAAGCAAATAAATAAATGGGTTAGCGCGTGCGTGCGTGAATAAAAGCCTTGCGCTGCGGTGGGACTTGATGGCAGGACCTCCTTCCTGCACTCCTTCACCCGTTAGTTCATCCGCTGACCTTCACCGGCAGCACCCTGCCCCCGGGGCGCACGCCGCGCTGGGAGGCGCCGATGCCGCCGACGGGGCTTTGCTACTCAACAGTGTGCGGCGGTGGCACCAGCCCCACCGGGAGCTGTTAGATGCAGATCATTTGTGAAGACCTCCGACCACAAAAGACAGCTGTGGGTTAGCTCACTTCGTTAGTAACCTGGCAACTTCAGATATATCTGGCTCTTTCACTACTAACAACAGTTATCATCCTTGTTGGCTATCGCCAAACTCTGCCTGCTTGGGCCCTTCCTGTGAGCTAGAATGCCTTTCACCTAACCAGGGGTGGGGAACCCCTGCCCAGCGCCATGTGGATATTTTTAACATCATTCTCGGGCCCTACAAAATGATCACCTTAAAAATGAGCCTGCTCTATTTGGTCAAACATTTAATTAACTTACCCCTAATGCCTTGGCAGGGCCAGACCACATGATTTTGAGGGACTTACATGGCCCGCGGGCCGACGTTCCCCGCTCCTGATACCCTTCTGCTTCCAAATCCTACCTTCGAGATTGAGCTCAAACATTTCCTCCTCCCGAAAGCCGGCCTTGTCCCCAGCCAGCAGTACTTTCTCTCCCCTGAACTCCCAGAGGGCTCGTCACTCTGTCTGAATTTCCCCACCAGTGGGATGTCAACAGAACTTGAAGATTGGTGCAGCCACTATGGAGAACAGTATGGAGGGTCCTCAAAAACATAAAAATAGAATGACCTTCTGACCCAGCAATCCCACTCTGGGGTATTTATCTGAAGGAAATGAAAACACTAATTTGAAAAGATATCTGCACCCCAGCATTATTTACAATAGCCAAGATAGGGGAGCAGCCTAAGTGTGCATCAGTAGATGAGTGGATAAAGAAGTGGTATGTATCTACAGTGGATATTACTCAGCTATAATAAAGAATAAAATCTTAGAAACCATCAACAAAACAACAAGAAGCCCACTGCATGGGAGAACATATTTGCCAATGCTATTTCAGATAAGGGTTTAATCTCCAAAATTTACAGAGAACTTAACAAAAGGAAGATAAACACTCCAATCAAAAAAATGGGCATCGGACCTAAATAGACACTTTTCAAAAGTGGACATACAGAAGGCCAAGAGACATATGAAAACATGCTCAAAGTCACTAATCATCTGAGAGATGCAAATCAAAACGACAATGCGGTACCATCTCACACCTGTCAGAATGGCTATCATCAACAAATCAACAGAAGACAAATGCTGGCAAGGATGTGGAGAAAAAGGAACCCTCGTGCACTGCTGGTGGGAATGCAGACTGGTGCAGCCACTGTGGAGAATAGAATGGAGTTTCCTCAAAAAACTAAAAATGGAACTCCCATTTGACTCAGTGATCCCACTACTAGGAATATATCCCAAGAAACACCAATCAGAAAGGATATATGCACCCCTATGTTCATAGCAGCACAATTCACAATAGCTAAGATTTGGAAACAGCCTAAGTGCCCATCAGCAGATGAGTGGATTAGAAAACAATGGTACATCTACACCATGGAATACTACGCTGTGGTAAAAAAGAAGGAATTCTTACCATTTGCAGTAGCATGGATGGAACTGGAGAGCATTATGCTAAGTGAAATAAGCCAGTCAGTGAAAGATAAATATGACATGATCTCACTCATATATGGGATATAATGATCAACATAAACTGATGAACAAAAATAGATCCAGAGACAAGGGGCGGGGGGGCGGGGAGGGTTAGAGATCAACCAAAGGACTTGTATGCATGCATATTAGCATAACCAATGGACACAGACACTGGGGTGGTGGGGGCCTGCCCTTGGGGTGGGAGTGGCCGGGGGGGGTCAATCGGGGGGAAAGGAGACATATGTAATACTTTAAACAATAAAAAAAAGAATAAAATCTTGCCCTGGCTGGTGTTGCTCACTGGTTAGAGCACCCACTTGCACAACAAAGGGTCTCAGGGCACAGACCTGGGTTGCAGGTTCGATCCCCGGCTCCAGTTGGGGCTCCATCGGGAGCCAACCAAACAATGTGTCTCTCTCACATCTCGCTCTTTCTTTCTCTCCATTTCTCTCTCCTCTCTCTCCTTCCCTACCCTCTCTCCTTCCCTACCCTCTCTTCTACTGTCTCTAAAAATCAATGGAAAAAATATCCTCGGATGATGTTTAACCCCAAAAACATTTGTTTTAATTTGTGACAACATGGATGGATCTGGAGGGCATTCTGCTAAGTGAAATGTCAGAGAGAAAGGCGAATACCATGTGATCTGACTTACATGTGGAACCTAAAGAACAAAATAAATGAACAAACAAAACTGAAACAGACTCATAGGCACAGAGAACAGACTGATGGCTGCGAGGGGGCGGGGTGGGCGTGGTGAGGGGATTGGCAGTACAGGTTGGGAGTTATGGAGTGGTCACGGTGCACAGTGAGCACAGGAATACGGTCAGTGGTACTGCAGAGCTCTGTGCGGTGCCGGAGGTGCTGACTTGCTGGAGGGACCACTCGGAAGGTGTAGAATGTCTGATCGCTGTTGTACATCTCACACTATTATAATAGTGTGTGTCAACTCTGAATGAAAAAAATGTAAATATGTTTTTATTGATTTCAGAGAGAGGAAGGAAGAGGGGGAGAGAGATGGAAACATCAATGATGAGAATCATTGACCAGCTGCCTCCTGCATGCCTCCTACTGGGGATCAAGCCTGCAACCCGAGCATGTGCCCTGACCGGGAATCAAGCCATGACCTCCTGGTTCGAGGGCCGACACTCAACCACTGAGCTGGGCAGATTGAAAAGTTTTTTGAAATTTTTAAAGAACACTTATGCCCAGGATCCAGTTTCAAGTTTCCCTGAGCTAGAACTGGCCCCATGCTCCAGTCTTTCCGTAAAAGACTTTCATAAACAACAACATTCATTGTTGGCGTTTGGGGGGAAGACGGGGGCAGGGGGCCTTTGCGGGGTGCAGTGAGTCGTCACCAGGAGCGACGATGGCAGCCCTGCTGGGGGGCTGAGTCATGTGAACAACAGGTGACCCCCAACAGGAACCAGAGCTTTGGGGTGAGCACAGGATCCCCCAGATGGGGCCTCGGGACAGGTGACTTGGTGATTAGCAGAGTGGCTCCAGCAGGATAGAGAATTGGGGGAGGGGGGCTCCCCACACTCCAACCCCACAGGCTCCCTCTGTCCCTGCAGCAGGGCCCACCCCCACCCACGGCTTTGGCAGAGCCGGCAGGCCTGGCGCCACCCCCATTTTGGAGGGGAGGGACCACGCATTGGGATCAGTTGAAATGCTAGGTCTCCCCGATTCCCTGGCCCAGGGCCTGCAGACCACAGCCCACCCCCTGCGTTTGTCCCACCTGCACGCTTGGTTCTTACGCTTTCCAATCGTTGAAAGAAAAATCAAAAAAGAAAGACTATATTGTGACCCATGAAATTCAAGTTTCAGTGTCCCCCAGTAAGGTTTATGGGACACAGCCAGGCCTCTTCGTCGCCTGCCTGTGCAGCTTTCGCTGCAGCACCAGAGGGGAGCCCCGGAGGCAGAGACCGAGGGGCACAAAGGGTAAACTGTTCCTCTGTCCCTGTGTACAAAATGTGCGCCTGGCCTGGCGGTCTCCCCGCTGCCTCCGGAACCGCCATAGCTCCGCTCAGCCAAGGCCGTCTGGCTCCTCGGGGTCCCCGGGGCCCACAGAGGGGAGGCTTTCTGAAAGCGTTAAAGCTCGTCGGTGTGCACACTAACACTGAACACCCCACAAGCTGAAGCTACCGGAGGAATTGTAGGCATTGCTCATCCCCAGAGCGTTCTTTTTCTGCATCGCTCGTTCTCACTGTGGTCAAATGCACCCCCGTAACCCTTCCGTCTGACCAGCCTGGTGCCCAGCGCGGCGCCTCCGGCACGCCCACTGCTGGGGCCCCTCCTGCCTCCACCGCAGAACTCCCGCATCCGGCAAAGCCCGACCTCTGCCCCCTAAACGGAACCTCCCCGCCCCCAGCCACACAACCAGCACGCTACTTCCTGTCTCTGGGAGCTGGACTCTGTGCCCCCAGAGGGACGTGGCAGGTTTTTGATAAACATCTTCCAAATAAACGGATCCTGACCTATTTCTGCTCTGGTTGCCAGGAAGCTTAGGGCTAAACTTCAGTGCTTTATTTCCTAGGTTTTATTTTTTATTTTTTAAAATATATTATTTTTCGTTTCAAAGAGGAAGGGAGAGGGAGAGAAAGATAGAAACATCAATGATGAGAGAGAATCATTGACCGGCTGCCTCCTGCACGCCCCCCTACTGGGGATCGAGCCTGCAACCCAGGCCTGTGCCCTGAGCGGGGATCCAACCCTGACCTCCTGGTTCATAGGTTGATGTTCAACCCCTGAGCCACGTGGGCCGAGCTAGATTTTATTTTTAAAGGTTACCTTGTGCCACTTTAACACAGGTTTTCATACAGATTTTGAACCTGTGACCTCACTCTAAAGGCTCTCATCAAGTCTAGGAGGCCACCCACTTCCATCCCTCCAGGAACCCGGGGCGCGCCGTCCGGGAGACACGGATGCGGCCTCGTTTCAGGCCTGCGCACACGGAAAGTGCGCTGCCGAAGCGGGTGCATTTCATTCCCCGAGCCACACAAACCCTCCCGCCGTTTGGGGCGGGACAGGTAAAACCCTAAGTGACACAGAACTCGGAGCCCCGCCCTCAGAGATGCGGCAGCCTTTTCTGAGGATGGACGGCCTCGGGCGGTGCCCGCGCAGGCTCACCGGTGGCGCTGGAGGACGCCCGCAGCTCGCCGGCCATCCAGGAGTAGAGGGCTCCCTGGGTCCGGGCCGAGGTTTGGTCGTAGAGGTCTCTGAACACCGCGGACCTGAAGGACACAACACACAACACAGGCGTCCGTTCAGGAGCAACAGGTGGAGGCCGCCCTGAGGGGCAGCGGCTCACGCCCCAGCCCGCCCGCTCCGGGCAGGACGGAGCCTGATTCCCATTCCCCCTCGGCCCTCCTCCGTTGGATCCTTCCCAAGACTGGTCTCCACGTCCTCACCTCAAGGCCACTGTTTTGGTAACATCTTGATTGAAATTGTAACTCACACACCATTTCCCACTTGAAGTGTAACTGATGGTTTTCAGTGTAACCAGAGTTGTACAACCATTACCACAACCAACGTGAGGACATCTTAAGCACCTCACGGAGAATCCCCGTGCCCTCGCCTTCCAGCACCCCCACCCCTACAGACCCCACATGAACTTCCTGTCTGTGGCTTTGCCTCTTCCGGACATTTCAGATAACGGACTCAGACGAGGCGTCGTCCCTAGGACTGGCTTCTTTCATTCGGCGTCATGTTGCCAAGGTTCATGCATGTCAGCACGTCATTCCTTTTCGTGGCCAAATAACATTCCACGGCACGGACAGACGCGTTCTCTTCATCCATCCGCCGGCTGGGGACGGGGGCGCCCGCTTTGTCTATGACGGCCGAGCCGCTGCAGCCATTCGTGTGCAGGGTGCTTGTGGACACATCCTGCCGTTCCTCTTGGACGCATGCCCGGACGGACGTGGCTGGGGCAGGTGGCAGCCGCTGTTAGCCTTTTGAGAATCGGCAGACTGTTTTCCGAAGCACTTGCCCGTTTTACGTTCTCGCAGCAGCGTGTGCGGGCCCTGGCCCTCCGCGTCCTCTCCACGCCTGTCACTGTGACGCGCCGCTGACAGACCCGCTGGGTGCGCAGTGTCCGGGTCCCTGTCGGCCACCCCGCTCCTGGGACCCACGGCACCGTCACCTCCTTGCGATCCCATTTGGCCCAAAGATGAGTTGACCCTTCCCAGCAAGGCGCAGCTCACCACCCTGTTCCACCTGCAGAGCAGCTGGGTCTCCTCTCCGGGGTCCCCCTGCCCCCCACCCACCCACTGAACCAACTCCCCAGCGGACCGTGCCCAGCCCTTCCAAGCTTCCTTCCCCCGGCCGCTCTCCCAGTCACGTCAAGGTGAGCAAGCAAACTGTCCCTCAAGTCCACCTCAACATCTGCTTCCTGCGAGTTTGCTCCCACTGCTTCTTTGGTTTGTGGTGGTTTCCCAGGCCTGAGGGGGTGGGAGGGCGGCACACCGGGTTCTGGGCAAACGGGGAGCCTCCTCCATGGGAACCTCGCCCATCGGTCCCTGCAGTCTGACCTGGGGGTTCATCTCTTCGTGCCTCGGGGTCCCCATCTGGAAAAGGAGGAAGATTAAAGGCCTCCTCCTCACAAGAAGGGGGGCGGCGGGGCAGCGTAGGAAAAGGACAAACCTGGCACGAGTCAGGCAAGCCCCCGGGGGCCACCCACCGTGGGTGCGTCTCCTCGCTGGGCCCCGGATTCTTTATCCATAAAGAGGAGGCTGTTTAGAGGCCCCGTTAGCATGTCTTCAGGGGACGTGGGGCATATTCCGGACCCCCCCTCGAGCGCTGAGAACCGGGATGTTAGATGGGCATTATTCCGTTGTCTTTCCGTCCGCGAGATCGGTAACCTTTCCCCACTCTGATTCCGGGTCCGTAGCAGTTTTGCGGCAGCCACTACACCCCTTTCTCACAAGGCGCCTCGATGGCTCTTGGAGAAACAGTCCTCCCATTCCTGGTTCACCCAGGAGCTCGAGTGGGACTGTCACCCCATCTAACCACTGAGCGTGTTAGGTCCATTTACAGCCGTGACCGGACCAAGACCGGATGTGACCCAGTCTGGACCAGTGAGAATCAGGTCGGGGCTTGGCTTGGACCTGCTGGGAAGAGACTTTCCCCTCCGGACTGGGCGCTCCGAGGACGGGCGTAAGGCCTCGCTCGCAGGGGAGGGAGCCTGCCTGACGCAGGCCCATCAGGACGGCAGAGCTGGGGGACAACAGTCCACAGGTGTTCCTGACGCCGTGGGAGCTTCTGGACTTAACTGCCTGAAACTGTCCAACTACAGGGTCCCATCATTCCCTCTGGGAGACAAGAGCTTCGACAAAAGTTTGAATGGGTGTTCTGACACGTGACTCAGATGAGCAGCGGCCATAACACCCCTCTCCCAATCGCCTTCTCTCCGGTCCACTCCACGCACATCAGCGGGGAGCGGGGAGCGGGGAGCGGGAGCGGGAGCGGGGAGCGGGGAGCGGGAGCGGGAGCGGGGAGCGAGCCGAGCGGACTGTGTAAGGGCACAGAGCAAAGGGCCCAGGACGGAGCCTGCGACGGGACGAGGTCGGCACTAGTTCAGCCTGGGTCCCCGCCGCCTTCGGAGCTGAAAGTAAACACACAGACCCGCCCACGCTGCTGTCACGGTCCTTCCCGTCTCCTAAATCATTTCAGGTTGGGAAAGGCGCTTCAGGGCCATGAAGGATGTGATCAGTAAAGGCAGCTGACAGTGGAGGCAAGGCCCAGGGCCTGTCAAGTCCGGGACACAACCCTCTAACTGGCATCCCGCACCCAAGGTGTAATTTCTCATGACGAGGTGCTGCCCCCTCCCCCCACCCCCACCCCGCAGTGCCCACCAGCCCCCCACACCACTCCCACCCCCCACCCCGCAGTGCCCACCAGCCCCCCACACCACTCCCACCCCTACCCCCCACCCTGCAGTGCCCACCAGCCCCCCCACACCCTACTCCACACCCCGCAGTGCCCACCAGCCCCCCCCACCACCCCCCCTACCCCAACCCCACAGTGCCCACCAGCCCCCCCACACCCCTCTACTCCACACCCCGCAGTGCCCACCAGCACCCCCACACCACCCCCCCTACCCCAACCCCACAGTGCCCACCAGCCCCCCACACCACCCCCCCCACCCCCACCCCGCAGTGCCCACCAGCCCCCCCACACCACCCCCCCCCTACCCCCCCACCCCCACACCACCCTCCAGTCCCCCCACACCACCCCCCCACCCCAACCCCGCAGTGCCCACCAGCCCCCCCACACCACCCCTGCCCCTGCCCCTACCCCCCACCCCCACAGCACCCTCCAGTCCCCCCACACCACCCCCCGCCCTACCCCCCACCCCCACAGCACCCTCCAGTCCCCCCACACCACCCCCGCCCTACCCCCCACCCCCACAGCACCCTCCAGTCCCCCCACACCACCCCCCCCCCCCACCCCGCAGTGCCCACCAGCCCCCCACACCACCCCCGCCCCTACCCCCCACCCCGCAGCACCCGCCAGCCCCGCCCTCGGGAGGAGGGTCGGTGGGAGGGCGCCTTCAGGCCCAGCTCCTTTTCACCGACAGGAGGCCGGGCTCAGGGACTCGGGCACCGGGAGCCGCACGCGTCGCTGGCATTGAGTGGCACCGTTTTTTGCTATCGTCTTTACTTTTACGACTACTTTTACTTAAGACAAATAATACTCATTTCCCATTTGCAGTAATGATATCAAATTTTCTTTTTAAATAAATACTAAGGAAAAACTGAGTTCCTATTCAGAAAAACAGGAAGGAAATAACAGCACAGATGGGTATAGATACGGCAAAAATCGTGAGGTCCGGAATGACTGGAATTTGGAAGCTACTAATCAAACCATCTCTAAACTCCACAGGTTCCAGCTTCTGTTCCAGACCTCACACACTGACCCGTCCCACCGCCTTTCCCTCGGCCCGTACAGGGTGTCCCAAAACATGCACCCCGCTTTCACAGCTGAGAGCCCCACTGATGCTTCTTTCTTTTCAGCCAGGCTAAGCTCTGAACAAAGGAAATTCATCCTAAATGCTCCTGGACGTTTGAAAATGCAGTTGAAGTACGAACATTGCCTTCATATCTAAGTGTGTATAAAAATGTAGACACGCTTTAACAGCGCATAATGCGCTCAATTTTCACTCCGTTTCAGGATTAACCGATTTGAATTAATAGGTGAAGCCAGAATAAGCTTTGAACAAAGAATTTATCCACTAGACTTTTTTGTGTGGGGAGACATAAGAGATAAAGTTTAGGTACAAAACCGGCAACAGCTGACGAATTGAGGGCGCAGGTACCGCACGAGGTGACTTGATGTGGGGATGCCACTGCGTTACCGGCAGTGCCTGGACCAGCCGGGTCACCGGGCGGAACAGGCCCTGACAAAACGTACTCGTTTCTGTCGATTCTTCTAAAGGCTGAAATGAGCGGCTGTCAGCAAACACTGGCTTTACCATCCGCAGTGCGGGTGCACTTTTGGACACCCTGTGTCACCTCCTGGACGCTCACAAGACCCTGCGGCGGGGAGTGGAGTGAGAGGGCGGGGGACTCACAGGTTCCTGAAGGCGTCCTGGCGCAGGCCGGGGGGCAGCCTGGCGGGGAGGCCGGGCTGCAGGAAGCTGCCCGGGGACCCCCGCAGCAGCGCGCCCAGGACCTCCACGCACTCCAGGGCGCTCAGCTCCTGGAAGCACCTCTCCAGCGCGATGAGAAGCAGGCTGCGGTTCACGCCCGGGCTCTGCAGGGCTTGTCTCCGAATCGCTCCCAAGTCCACGACGATGCCTTCCAGCTCCTAAAGGCACAAAGGAAGCGGCAGGGGGGGCGGGGAGAAGAGGAGGAGGGGTCTTGAGCGCGGAGTCTCTCGATGCGGAGGCACTGAAGGGACCCCATTAGCAGCAGCGAGGAAAGGAAGGACCACTGTGTAACCCCACGCTGCATGGCAAGCCTTCTACCACCTGCCGTCGCCTCCAGGACCAAGTCAAGGCCGCCACCTGCTCACCCACCCGGCACGGCCTGTTCTGAGATGCCCGTGACTGCCGCACCCCGGCCCTGGCTCCAGCCGGAATTCCTCCCAACTCCTTCCCCTACTGAAACCCAGCTCCTCCTCCAAGGCTGAGCTCAGGGGCCACATTAATGTCCTCTCTGATCTCCTCCTGCTCAGTCAGACCAGTCCGCCCCCAGCACGTGCTCCTAGGAGCATCTTGAGGCAAACTCTCTGATGCATTCGAGTTGCTCATGGGCAGCCTCACTGGGCAGGCGCCCAGCACCATTGGAGCATCTGACTTCACTGGGGTGGGCTGGAGCCCTGGCACCTGATTCTAGTGTGGGGTCGATCCAGGGGCGTCCTTGAGGCCCAAGCCATGTGTCCAGTAGAATGCCTGCTACGTAGACAACCTTGAGAAATAAGCTGTTGAATGACTGACTGAATGAATGAATGAGTGAATGAATGAATGACTCCTGTGAGCCACAGAACCCAGTAATGCTGACAGGGCTGTCACACCTGATTGGGCCCACTGTCCTTCACCCAACACACCCTCCGAAAATAACAGCCGCCATTTACTGAGCACTGACCACGCACCACGCACCGTGCCTACAGTGTGTCTTCTCAGAGATGCCCCCGGCCCTCCTATAGGGTAAGCCCATGCGTCCGAGGGCCAGGCATCAGATTCAACCCCAGGCCCTGCGCTTACTGTGTGTGTTCCTAATCGCTTCACCCTTAAGGTCTGCGTCCCTCCTCTTTAATGAGAGAGAATCAGTGCCTACCTCTAACCCACCTCGAATGAGATAATACATGTAAGGTGCTCAGGAGACATGCCACAGAGGTTATATTTACACATTTTGATGAATGTATTTCGATAGAATTGGCTTCCTTTGTCGCCATTGTATTTTATTTTACAGATTTAACACATTACTCTGAGAAGGCCCATGGCTCAGCCGAGGCCAGCAGGCTCTCAGCAGGCCTGGAGGCCACGCCTTTAAGCACAAGGTGACGGCCCAATCTCTCCCCGCCCATCTCCTCCTCTGAGTACGGACACGGTAAGATTCATAAGGCCCCATTTCAGGAGGCCCAGAGGGAATCCAGCGCCCGCACAGGGTCCGTCCTGAGAGCACTGCTGGCAGACCGCGGCCCACAAGCCCCTGCCCGCTCCGGGGACCGTGTTACAGGAGCACGTCCAGCCCACCCCCTGCCACCCGTGGCTGCCGGCCTGCTCCGGGCACGGTGAGCCGCAGCAAACCGCACGGCCTGCAAAGCCTCACACACCGATGCCAGGCCCTTTCAGAAACAGCTTCCGGGCCAGTCCCTGGGAACAGGCCTGGCACCTGGTAAGCCCCAACGCACATTCATCAGTATCGTTTTCCTGGAAATCCCCATTTTGCCTAAACTGGCACTTCCTTTTCTGTTATTTACTCTGTATCTTTTAACAAACCCTTTTTTACAAAGTTCAATTCATTTCAGAAGGAAACACTACATTTCTACTGCGAAGCTCACGGGTTCCATGTCTCCATTCTATTTTAATCACAGACGTTAAAGTAAACCCGTGATGGTGAAAATGTGTAAATGGTTCAACTCCTTCTGGGGACACTGGCCCACGACCTGCCTCTGACAGGGAATCTCAGCCTCGAGGTGCCGGGCCGGCCCATGGGCTCTCTGGGTCTGAGGCCGGGCCCACGGGCTCTCTGGGTCTGAGGCCGGGCCGGGCCCACGGGCTCTCTGGGTCTGAGGCCGGGCCGGGCCCACGGGCTCTCTGGGTCTGAGGCCGGGCCCACGGGCTCTCTGGGTCTGAGGCTGGGCCGGGCCCACGGGCTCTCTGGGTCTGAGGCCGGGCCCACGGGCTCTCTGGGTCTGAGGCCGGGCCCACGGGCTCTCTGGGTCTGAGGCCGGGCCCACGGGCTCTCTGGGTCTGAGGCCGGGCCCACGGGCTCTCTGGGTCTGAGGCCGGGCCCATGGGCTCTCTGGGTCTGAGGCCGGGCTTTGCTCTCACATCACCAACTTTTGTGAAAATGATCTGCTTTTTGTCTCCACTCCAGACTGTCAACTCCTTGAGGTCAGGGACACAGTCATTCATCTCTGAACCCAGTGTTCCTGGGGGCATAGCACCCATTCACACGTGTTCATTAAGCCAACCCACTGGAGGCCCTCC
Organism: Eptesicus fuscus; assembly: GCF_027574615.1. Classification (NCBI taxonomy): domain Eukaryota; kingdom Metazoa; phylum Chordata; class Mammalia; order Chiroptera; family Vespertilionidae; genus Eptesicus; species Eptesicus fuscus. The sequence continues at coordinate 2,826,792 of NC_072476.1, read as the reverse complement.
ATGCCATGCGAATGTGAATCAGACGGCTCTTCCTTTGTTCTTCAGAGAAAGTGAGAAACTGCCAGGGGGTGAGGAGGGAGAAGGAGACAGGAAAGGTCAGGGCCGGCCTGGCCGGGGTGGCTCAGTGGTTAAGCGTCAACCCAGGAACCAAGAGGTCACTGGATGGATTCCGGGTCAGTCAGGGCACATGCCCGGGCTGCGGGCTCCATCGCGGGTGGGGCGTGCAGGAGGCAGCCGATCATGGTTCTCTCTCATCATGGATGTTTCTATCTCTCTCTCCCTCTCTCTTCCTCTCCCTCTAAAATCTATAAAAGCATATTTTTAAAAAAGAAAGAAAGCTCAGAACCTGAATCAGGCTCAACTCGCGTCAACTCAGCACGCACGGCTGGCCCTGCCTCCCCCTCGGAAGCCTCACCCAGCGGTCCTTCTTGTCCTCCCAGACACACTGCATGGCGGTGCGGAACTGCTGGGCGTCTGCTCCCCGCAGGTCCTCCCGCAGCTGCTGGGGCCGGTACAGGCGCTGCTGCAGGTGCTGCTCCACGGCTGCCTGCACATGGTGTGAGGAGGTGCGTGAGGGCGGGAGGGAGCGGCAGCACACAGCGCGGCCAGCCCGCCGCCTCCTACCCTGCAGAGGCCGCAGCAGGAGGCGTCATCGGCTGCCAGCATTTAGAGAAGGGCGTTCCCACAGCAATTCAGACCGCCAGCTGCTCTCGGGAAACACCAAGGTTTGGCAATGCTGGGCGCGCCCCGCCTGGACACCCAGCTCGCTGCCCACCAGCCAGCCCCCTTCCCTCTGCCTGCCTGCTCCCCGGGGGTGGGGGTTCAGGTCCAGACAGTTTACCCCCAGGTGGGCACTCGCCAGGCCCCAAGCTAGAGGGCAAGACAAGCATTCCGGGAGCAAGAACACGTTCCTCCGCAGCCTCTCCGGCCAGATTCCCTCCGCTCCTGGGGAGTTCCTCCTCAGCGCCCTAAAACAGCCGCTCCAGAAAGGCCAGGAGCCGGTGGCACGGGCAAAGGTGGTCTCCGGAGCCAGACAGCCCATGTGCACAGCCCCACCTTGCCACGTCCTAGCTGTGTGGCCATGGGCAAGTTACTTCACCAGTTTGCTAGAGAAAACTCAGGATGCCCAGTTGAGTCTAAATTGCAGGTAAGCAACGAATAATTTTTTTAGCATAAGCATATCCCAAATATTGCATGGGACATACTTATACTTTTTGTTTGTTTGTTGTTCAATGATAGTATTATAGTATTATCATTCATTCGCTCACTATCTAGTATATTTACATATACATGAAGACAGGTAGTATAATACTAATATGTATATATGTATTTCACGAGAAACCACATGCTAGAGACAAAGGGTCAGGCATTTCTTGTCTTAATTGCCTCAGACTGATGAGCAGCAGAGATAACGGTGCGGGCGGCGGTCGCTGCCGGTGCCTGGTGAACGGCTACCAACCAGCTCTCCGAGGCATGCAGCTGCGAGTGTTGGCTGATATTTTTGTTTTCATCAAGTAAACATGGAAACAACAGAGATGTCAGAACGTCACTCATCCATGACATGAATTCTTTACTGAATCAGAGAATTGCTGGAAGCTGCCCATTGCCTTCACTGGCAGAGAGGTGTGGACAAGGAACCCGGAAGGCTGGTCAACCTTGAAGCTCTGAAAGGTCAGAGCCAACCACCCACTGTCTAGTTGAGACAATGGTAGCTGAAGCAACTTCCACCTTTTAGTTTTATGTCAATCCTTGCTGATTGGCTATTATTGGAATTGCCGGCCTAAGGGCTATGGGGGATCCCAAAACCTGAATAAAAGGGAGAGCAGGGCCAGAGCGGGGTGGAGTCCTTCCCCTTGAGTTGGGCTCCCGCCTGGCCCCAATATTTCCAAATTAATATTTTCTAGTCTCTTTCATTTCTGTGCGGCCTCCTCCAGAGCCCGAACCCTGAACCTGAACCCTGAACCACGCGGGACGTGGCGGGGACACTCGCAGAGAATAGTTCTTGAATCCGGGGAGAGTATCCCTCCATTTCCTGTGTGAGCTCTTCCCAGTGCAATGGCAGACCGGCGCACCGGCCCCTGCCACCAGAGGCACAGATCCACGGCCACCGAGTAACATGATTTTGCTTGTAGTTGAGTTAAAAGTGAAGAAAAATATTTCTTGGATGCATGACCGAGATACTGATACTTATTCCCCCGTTGTTCCTTTCAGCATTAGAATCCCACGCGTCCAAGCCTCTGAGAAAGGCCTGCAGTAACGTGACCATGGACTGGGAGCGAAGGGAGGTAAGCAGAAGGAAGTGTGGGAGTGCAGGTCACATCCTTAAAGGAAAAGATGCCCACCTTCACTTCCTGCCCGCCCTCCCCCCCTCCCCTCTCCCCCAGCCTCCCCAGCCTCCCCGCCTCAGGTGGAGAAGGGGTGTGCTGCTTCAGGACGTGGGCGTCAGCCCTAGAGAAGGACAGCGCGGTAAGCTGGAAGGAGCCTGGTCTCTGGACGGTCTTTAGAAATATCCGCTCTGGTCTCCCGCTTAGCTGTGGACTATTGCAGAGACAGAAATAAACTGAATTGTCTGAGCGCTGTAATTTGGGGTCTCTTTGTTACGGCAGCTCAGCTTATACCCTAATGCACCGTGTCTCCATCAAAGATGGAAAGACAAAAACCACTGTAGACAAAGAACTTGTGTCGTGTTTTAAGAAAAACTGGACAGAACCCGTTTCCTTGGGGGCGAGGACCAGCTCTACACCGGGCCCACTCCCCACTTCCCTGGCCTGCGGCTGCACCCCGAGCACAGGGAGCGCATGGGGGTGGGCATCGGCACTCACCTGCAGGCTGGGGGCGGTGAAGGCCGCGTTCCGCGCGTTCAGGTAGGCCAGGACTGCGTGGGGCAGGTCTGCCGTCCACGGGTGGGAGCTTCGGTCAAAGACAGACGGGGAAGGTCACCAGGCAGCTCCCCTCCCCCGTGACGGCAGCTCTCCTGCTAGCTGAGTGACCCGGGGCGGAGTCAGAGGATGGTGGGGGGGGGGGGGCCTGGGGTGCTAGAAACTGTGTGTGCGGAGGAAGGGGACACAGTGGGTGGGGCCAGGGGGAGTTTCCAGTTTAGGAATCCGCCTGGATCCCCTTCTCCCAAGGACAATGATCAACCTCTGCGCTGTGAGCAACATTCCAGCTCCCACAGTGATCCCCCTAAACCAACTGCAGCTCAAACACACTAAATTAAGTTTAAAAACAGGCCCTGGCTGGTGTGGCTCAGTGGATAGAGCGTCGGCCTGTGGACTGAAGTTCAATTCCAGTCAGGGCACATGCCCAGGTTGCGGGCTTGATCCCCAATGTGGGGCATGCAGGAGGCAGCCAATCAACGATTCTCTTCATTGATGTTTCTATGTCTCTCTCCCTCAACCTTCCTCTTTGAAATCAAAAAAATTATTTTTTTAATTAATAAAAATTATAACAATAATAATAAATGAAAACAGGAGCGGTGTGCACCAGGAGAGGCTGGAATAGCATTGCGGAGCGTGGGCTCGGAACCCAGATTTGAATGCTGGCTCAGTCACTCAACTGCGCGGCCTTCAGCAACTCACTGACTTGTCCTGTGCCTCGGTTTCCCTCTCTGTGTTATGCATTGTCAGGATTCAATTTGCTTACACAGGGAGAGTGCTTCAAACGGTGCCAGCTCAGAAAACGCACAGTTCCATTCGCGACAGCCACACGCTGGGAACAGCTCACACCCAGCAGTCGGTGCAAGGCCAGCGAGCCGGCGTGCGCCCAGCGGAGGGCCACTCCCCACCGAGGCGGACGGCCAGGCGCCTGCTCCGACAGAGGCGTGCCTGCGGCGGTGAAGCCTCCTGCTGGAAGCCACTAGAAGGCCTTCATAAGCCCGTTTTTGTTATAAGTGACGAATGGATAACAAATTAATAAATCAACATTTTAGCCTGAAAAAACATACCCCAAACTACCCCTTGGAGCCGTCTTAGGGAGGAGGGTTTACGGGCATCCATCACATTAGCTATTGGGCGCCCCGTCGGGAGGCCCCACGGCCTCCGCTTCTCCCTCAGACACTCCCGGCAGAACAACTATCTGCTGGCGGTTGTCCTTCCACAGGACCCTGCCTGTGCCCCAGGCGTCTCACACGCCATCCGCAGCACGGACGACACCACGGTGAAGGCCATGGGTGGGGCTCCCCCTCCCTCTGCGTGGCCGGACGCACCCCCGGGCCTGGGCGTCATCGCTCCGCCCCGTGGGACAGCCGCAGGGCCCGGGGGCTGCAGGGCCGGCGTGTTTCTGTGATAAAGCACTTGGAGCCGCGAGCACTCAGTAGACGCCAGCCCCTGCGCCAGAGCAGAGGAATAAGCTCGGGGAACAACGGCGTCTGCTTAAAACACACTCGTGCTTCGGTTGACATTGTTTGTAATGCATGTGCATTACTTTTTACAACTGAGAGACTTCCATAAAGAACTTTTACTAAAAATCTACCCCCGCCCCCCCCAAGGGCAGGTTACCTTTGAAACTGTATGAGATCCAGAAATGCTAGAATGGGAATAAAATGAAAGATGCTTAAAAACGAGTCGCTCCAGAGAGATCGGGCACATTCTGTGTGAAATTCTTAGAAGCAGCAGGTGGGGACATTACCATTCAGATAGTTTCCATCTATTACTTCTTCCTAAAAGGCAAAGAGACAACAGTTAAGTATAACATCCAAAACTGGAGAGGAGGTTTGGGTTAAAAAAGAAAGAAAGAGAGGAATACTCACTGCCATTTTCTGCAGCGATGGATGCAAACCTGTAAGAAAGCAATGAATGCACAGCTAGAACTGAGCTGTGTAACCTTCCAAGATACAAATGTGGGTTTGGATAAGCGTCCCCCTAAAAGCCGTGGAGGAAAATTACAGGGAGTTTTAGTCACACCTGCACCTATATGTGCCCAGTGTGAGAAAACCTTGGTTTGAAAACCCCGTTTAGAATAACTGGGGAAACCCTACAGGTGCTCCTGCACGCACACCTGTGCACACACACCTGTACACACACACACACACACCTGTGCACACACACCTGTACACACACACACACCTGTATACACACACCTGTACACACACACCTGTACACACACACACACCTGTGCACACACACACCTGTACACACACACCTGTATACACACACCTGTACACACACACACCTGTGCACACACACCTGTGCACACACACACACCTGTGCACACACACACACCTACACACACACACACCTGTGCACACACACCTGTACACACACACACACCTGTGCACACACACCTGTGCACACACACACACCTGTGCACACACACCCGTATACACACACCTTTACACACACACCTGTACACACACACACCTGTGCACACACACCTTTACACACACACCTGTATACACACACCTGTACACACACACACCTGTGCACACACACCTGTACACACACACCTGTGCACACACACACACACACCTGTGCACACACACTCCAGAATACCTTCCAGCAGCAAGGACCTAATCCGGCCCATCCCCTCTCCATCCCCTAGGATGTGTGGAAACCAGGAGAGGTTTCCTCCCTTGGGACTCACCCTGGCTGGAATTTGCACTGAGACTTGCCACTCCATGGCTCAGAAAAAGGAAAAGGACATATGTCCTAGGTTCCAGAGACATCCTCCTGTAATTAATTCAAGCATAATTGTTATCTAATCTAATAATAGACAAATATGCAAATTGACCATACCTCCGACACACCCACAAGCCACGCCCACGAGCCACGCCCACCATCCAATCAGAGCGAGTATGCAAATTAACCCAAACCAAGATGGCTACAGCCACAGAGAGCAAGGTTTCCTAGGTAACAGAGGAAGCCAAGCTTTCTGCCAGCCGTTGCAGGCCTAAACCTCCATTCAAGCTACAAAGTTTCAATTATAGAAGGTAAACAAATTCAAACAAATGGCGGCAGAATGGAGCTTGAGAGAGCAGGCCAGGGTTGCCGGCGGCAACAGGGGAAGCAAAGCTTTCTGCACACCCTGGCCGGGCCCACCTGCTTAAGGCAACAAAGTTTCAATTATAACCCCAACACAAATGGCTGCGGGCCCTCGGAGGGAGCCCCAGGCTTGGCTCTGCTCCAGGCTACAAAGTTTCAATTGTAGAAGGAAAATAAATTCCAGATACCAGGGCCTCCGCTTGCGTTGCCAGGGGGCGTGGCTGGCCTGCAAATCACCACAGGCCCCTCACTCAAGCCGCCCCACACCCCAAGGGAACCCCACCCTGATCAGGGACACCCTTCAGGGCAAACCAGCTGGCCCCACCCCTGTACCAGGCCTCTATCCTATCTAATAAAAGAATAATATGCAGATTGATCATCACTGCAACACACAATATAGCTGCCCCATGTGGTCAAAGATCCTGCCCCCATGTGGACACAAGATGGCCACCACAAGATGGCCAGCAGGAGAGGGCAGTTGGAAGGCACCCGGCCTGCAAGGGAGGGCAGTTGGAGGTGATCAACCCTGCAGGAGAGGGCAGTTAGGGCTAACCAGGCCGGCAGAGGAGAGAAGTTGGGGACAAACAGGCTGGCAGCAGAGTGGTTAGGGGGTGTTCAGGCTGGCAGGCAGAAGCGGTTAGGGGCAATCAGGTAGGCAGGCAGGCAAGCAGTTTGGAGCCAGCAGTTCTGGATTGTGAGAGGGCAGTCGGACAATGGGACTCCCTTGAGGGGTCCCAGATTGGAGAGGGTACAGGCTGGGCTGAGGGACAACCCCCCTCCGTGCACGAATTTCGTGCACCGGGCCTCTAGTATATCAATAATTCCAGTTTGATTACTTAAATATATTTAAAAGATTCAGCAGACAAAAGGGGAAGACAAATATACCCAGAATCCCTTGAGGTTTTTTCAAAATAATTTTAAAATTCCATCTACTTTGCCCATCTAAACCCCTGTCCTAGTCTAAGACACAAGCCTCTCTCTCCTATTTAAAGTCTTACCTTCCCTCCCATTCCCCTCAATCAAACAAGAGGAGTGCTTAAAATCAAGGACTCTGTTGTATCTGACAAAGAATTTATGTCCAGGATATAAAAGAACTCTTGCAATTCAGTTAGAAGAAGATAGCCAATGGGGGGAAATGTAGAAATATATAAACTTTATTTAAAAAATACAAATCGCCAATAAGCACATTAAAGATGATCAACATCATTAGTTATCAGAACATGCAAATTTAACCCACAATGAGATACCATTACATACCCCCTAAAATGGCTAAATACACTGAGTGGCCAGATTATTATGCGTTCAGAGATCATGATAATCTGGCCACTCGGTGTATACTGGTCTCTGTTCCTGGCTCCTGCACAGAGCCCCAAAATCCTTGTAATTTCCTGGGTGACAAGAGCAGACAGGAAGGCGATTCTAGGTGGCTCCTGGACGGCTCCCGGATGGGAGCTGATCACCGGAAAGACTAAGCCATGATATAAAGCCTGGAATGTTCAGGCCTACCCCACCCTCCAGAGAGAGGCTGGAATGGAAGTTAATGGCTGATCAGCCAAAAGGAGGGAGATCCCAATAGTACATGGTTCAGACATCGCCCAAGTTGGAGGGTGGGCACCCTAATGCCACATGACAAAAGTTCCTGGACTCAGAACCCTCCCAACCTCTCCCTGTGTAGCTCTTCACCTAGCTGCCCATTGTATCCTCTTTCGTGTCCTTTAATAAACTGGTCACTAAACATGAGTATTTCCCTGAGCTCTGTGAGCTGCTCTACCAAATTCATCACACATCAGGAGCGAGGTGGGGACCTCCGATCTGTAAGCAAGTCAGACACAAGTTGTGTGTAACCTGGGGACCTTCCACTCGCAATTTGCATCGGAATGGGGTAAAGAGGTTTGGGGGGACTGAGCCCTTAACCTGTGGGGTCTGACATTTTCTCCAGATAGTGTCAGAATTTAGTTAAAGTGTAGGACACCCACCGGCATCACAGAATTGCCTAGTGTGGGGGAAACCGTCACACATTTAGTGACCAGATGAAGTGTTCCGTGTGGAGTGGTAAAGGAGACACACAGGTGACAGGCTCACAGGAACAAACAAAGAAGGGGAGAACTGGGCTTCTCCCTACTTAGGTTTTTCTTTACACTTAAACAAACGGAGTTCTGCAAGTTCTCCAGCTCACTACCTGGGGTCTCCACACCTCAGCACAAGGAGGGAGAATCCCAACAGAGCCTACAGGTCTCACTGAACTGAGGAGACAGTTGGGGACACTATGAAACATCTAAAATGCATGTAATTAGAGTCCCAGGAAAAAAAGAGGGCGGCAGAACAAATATTTAAAGAAACAATGGCCAAAATATTACCAAGTTTCATAAAACTATAAACCCACAAATCCAAGAAGCTCAACAGACTTTGAGCAGAAGAAACAAAGAAAACCACACTAAGGCACATCATAATCAAACTGCCCAAAAAAAACAATGGCACGCGCGCACACACACACACACACACACACACACACAACAATCAATTTAGAATACATAAAGAACTCTCAAAACTAAACCGTTAAAAAAATAAACAATCCAATTAGTCAATAGGCAAAACACATGAGCAGACATTTCACCAAAGTGGATATCCAGAAGACAAATAAGAACATGAAAAGATATTCAACATCATTAGCCATTAGGGAAATAAATATTAAAACCGTAAAATCATTATAGATCTACCATATGGCAAAAAAAAAATGTTTTAAAGTGATAATGCTAAATGCTGGAAAGGATGCAAAGAAACTGAATCCTCATACATTGCTGGTGAGAAAATAAAATGGTGCAGGTACTCTGAAAAATAGTTTATGTTTTTTCTAAAACTAAACATGCATTTAACACATAGCCCAGCAACTGCACTCTTGGGAGTTTATCCCAGAGAAATGAAAATCTATCCTAATATACAAAAAGCCAGGGTCCGTAACGACCCACCGAAGGCTCAACCAAACACCAGAAGTCAGTCCTGCAGTCAGTGCTGGGTTGCTGGGTGACCCCGCCTCTCTGATCAGGCCTGGAAATAGGCCCGGAGATGCTGACTGGCAAAGAAACTGACCAATCAGAACCAAATCTGGGTGAACTGTGAGGAGCCAATGGCTGCCTAGGAGGCAGACCTTTTGACACTGACTGGCATAGAAACCAACCAATCAGAACCAAATCTGGGTGAACTGTGAAGAGCCAATGGCTGCCTAGGAGGCAGACCTTTTGACACTGACTGGCATAGAAACCAACCAATCAGAACCAAATCTGGGTGAACTGTGAAGAGCCAATGGCTGCCTAGGAGGTGGATCTTTTGACGCTGACTGGCATAGAAACCGACCAATCAGAACCAAATTGGCCAGCAGGGGAGGGAAGTTGGGGGCGAGATCAGGCCTGCAGGGGAGGGCCATTGGGGGCAACCAGGCCAGCAGGGGAGGGCCATTGGGGGCAAGATCAGGCCAGCAGGGGAGGGCAGTTAGGGACGATTAGGCAGGCAGAGACAGTTAGGGGTGATCAGGCAGGCAGGCAGAGAGGTTAGGGGCAATCAAGCAGGCAGGCAGGCAGAGGCAGTTAGGGGCAATCAGGCAGGCAGGCAGGTGAGCGTTTAGGAGCCGGCAGTCCCAGATTGTGAGAGGGATGTCCGACTACCAATTTAGGCCTTAAACCGGCAGTCAGACATCCCCCAAGGGGTCCCCGATTGGAGAGGGTGCAGGCTGAGCTGAGGGGAATCCCCCCTCCATGCACAAATTTCATGCACCGGGCCACTAGTATTCACATAAAAGCCTGTACACAAATGTTTATGGCAGCTTTACTCATTATAGTAAAAAACTGGGACCAATTCAAATATCCTTCAATTGGTGAATGATTAAACAGATTGTGGTATGTCCACGCCATGCAATACTATAAACTATGGATATGCAGTAATTTGAATGGACCTCAAGGGAATTATGTTGAGTGAAAAAAAGGCAGTCACAAAGGTTACACACCATAAATTTGCAGGATTGACAAAGATCAGTGTTGGCCATGGGGAAAGAAACGTGTGGCTATTAAGGTGCACAAAGGAGTCTGTGGTCATGGACCAGTCTGGATCTTGAATAGGGTAGTGGTTACATGAATCTACACGTGTGACAAAACTGTAAAAACTGTGTACAAATGCAAATAAGAATCAGTGCATGTACAACTGGTGAATCCCAGTAAGTTCTATGGATTAGACTATACCAATGCCAGTTTCCTGGTTTTGCTCCTATACCAGTTATGTAAGATGTAACCATGGGGGAGTTTGGGGAAAGAGGACATGTGGGTCTTAACACTTTTTCCGCCTTTTGCAACTTTTTGTAAATCTATAATTATTTTTAAAAAATACATTTTTAAAGCATCCAAAGAAAAATATCACATTATAAGCATAGCAAGAGGAATAAACTAACTTAAGTAAGAATATGGATGCCCTCAAAAATGTAATCCAAACAAAAGCCAATCCCAAAGAGTACAAATTGCATAATTCAATTTATATGAAACTCTAGGACAGACAAAATAATCTACAGTAACAGAAAGCAAATCAGGAGTGCCTGGGACACAGGGATGTACAGTGGGAGGAGTTTATTGCAAAAGAGCACATGGAAACTTTATGGGGTGAAATTACTATATCTTGGTGGTGGTGGCTGTTATACAGATATGTACAAACGCTTATCGAATCTCACTGAACTGTACACTTTAGGTGGATGTATTTTATTTTAATATCAATTATACTGCACAAACGTTTATTTCAAAAGAGAAAAGAAAAGCACGGACTGAGAAGCCAGATGCCTGGTTTGAATCTCATCTCCACCACTTACTAGCTGTGTGATGTTGCACAAGTTACTTAATCTCTCTGGCCTCTGTTTTCTCATCTGTAAGCTGGAGTAAATAATGGTACCCACATCATAGTGTCATCTGAGGATAAAGTAGCTAATAGTACATCACTTACATAGATTGATAGAATCAAAATAATTAGAATGTCTATACTACCCAAAGCAATCTATAGATTCAATGCAATCTCCATTAAAATACCAATGGCATATTTCAAAGACCTAGAAATTCATATGGAATAAAAAAAGACCCTGAATAGCCACAGACAGAAGAACAAAATTAGAGGGATCACAATACCAGATATCAAGCTGTATTGCAAAGCCACTGTTCTCAAAACTGCCTGGTACTGGCATAAAAACAGACATATAGACCAATGGAATAGAACAGAGAACCCAGAAATCGACCCAAACCATTATGCTCAATTAATATTTGACAAAGGAGGTAAGAGCATACAATGGAGTCAAGACAGTCTCTTCAATAAATGATGTTGGAAAAACTTTACAGGTACATGCAAAAAGGTGAAACTAGACCACCAACTTACACCACACACAAAAGAAACTCAAAATGGATAAAGACTTAAATGTAAGACGGGAAACCATAAAAATCTTAGAAGACTCCATAGGCAGCAAAATGTCAGACATATGTCCTAGCAATGTCTTTACCGATACTGCTCCTAGGGCAATGGTCCTGGCCTCCTGATGGCCTCGCCAGCAAGGGGTCAGCAAACAGCAGCCCAAGGGCCGCATTCTATCAGCTGCATGTCTCGTGAGCTAAAAGGGATTTTTACCTTTTTAAATGGTTAAAAAAATCAAAAGAAGAATATTTCTCAGACATGAAAATTTCATGCACCAACTTTAAACGTCAGTGTCCATGAATGAAGATTTGTTGGCACAGCCAAGCTCATGCATTTAAAGTTGAGGGAGAGGAAAGGGCGCCCGATAGGCAGACGTGCGGTGCACCCGTCCCAGGGCCAGGCTGGAAAAGCAGCTAAATCGGAGGAATTAGCCCGGAGACCCAGCGGAGGGGACAGGAGGCCGCCGGGGAGGGTGGCGGGTCTGGGCGGGGGAGCGAGCCGGCCAGAGGTGAGAGGGGCTGTGCCCACGGCCGGCCGGGCGCGCCCCTCGGCGACAGGCCGACGTCCACGTGGACAGGAAGCCACGGCGCGGGGGGGCGAGGGGGGGATCTGGGGCGCGGGGCGGGGGGGACGCGGGAGGGGGGGGCGGATCTGGGCGAGAACCGCGCGGCTGCTCTCAGACGCCAGCGGAGAGAAGCCGGAGGCTGCGCCCGGCTGAGGCCGCAGGCCCGCGGGGAGTTCACAAAAGAAACGCGCTGAGAGGCGCCTCCAATGATGCGCCGGGGAGGGCGGAGCGGCAGGCGGGCCTCCATGAAAATGTTGGCTCTGGGTTGACAATGGGAACTGGGTGGTGGGTACATCAGGTTCCCCACATTCTTGTGTCTACCTTTGCATGTGTTTGAAATTTGGCACATTAACCATTTTTTAGAACAAAATGACTGCTGTGTTTTTAATGAAAGAGGGTGGAGGCGCCCCCCACCGGCACCTCCGGACCGTGCACCTAAGGGAATGCCCAGGGACCCGCGCCGGCAGCTGGCAGCGGCGGGATTGCACCTCCGCGCCCCCCGCCGCAAGGGGCCGCGCCCCGGCCACTCCAGGAGCGCGCGCCTGGAAGGGTTCACAGGTCCGGCCCGAAGGGGCTGCGGGGGTGGCAGCGGCTAGGCGCCAAGCCTGGGGCAGCCTGGGCCCAAACCCACGTGCACCCCGTCCAGCGCCCCCCCCCCGCCCCCCCCCCCGACCCTGTGCGTCCACAGAGGTCACAACCCAGACCCGGGCCTGCAACAGACACCGCGGGTCCTCTGCGCGCCTGGCACGCACCCAGCCTGAATCTGCGCGCCCCATGGGGACCCAGCCTGGACCCTGTGCCAGCGCTGTGCGACCACCACTGACCCACCTCCACCGCGGCTGTGCAGCCACCGCTGCCCTAGGGCCCAGCTGCAAGGCTCCACCGCCGGGGCTGGGGGCAGGAACCAGGCGGAAGGCTGGGGGGGGGGGGGGGGGGCTGGGGGGGGGGGGCGCCTCCCCTGCCCTGGACCTGCTAGGACCTGAGGAGACTGAAGAGGCTGCGGACTGAGAGGAGGCCCGAGGGCACTGGCTGTGGAGACCGGAGTGGGTGCAGCATGGAAGCCTGGGCTGCGTCCCTGGGTAGAGCGGCGCTAGCACCCCACCCTCCTCAGCCTGGGAAGCCCCTCTGACCGGTGGGAAGGGCCGGGCAGTGGAGCTCAGGCCCAGCCTGCACTGGAGGCTCCTGAAGGACACACTGGACATTGAATCTGGGGGCCCCTCTATTTCTTGGATGAACTCGTTTGGGTGAGCAGAAAGGGGGCTGGTCAGTGGGTCAAGGAAGGAGGATCACCCTGCCCACCTGGAACACAGGGGAGGTCCCCTCTTTCCCGGCAAAACAGCTGCTTCTGGCCCAACCTGCAGGGACCCGAGGCAAGAGAACAGCCGGGGCAGGAAATCTGTGCCCCTGCAGGTGGCAGAGCGGAGGTGCCAGCAAAGCAGACAGAGCTGAGGCATTAGAAGGGGGGGGAAGGGCCCACCCCCCCCCAAGCTACTGGCACCACCCCCCACACGAGTCTGATCAAACCATCCCAGCCAAGACCAGGCTACCCGGCAGAGCCCAGCTCTATGGGGGAAGGGAGTGCAGCTCAGAACAGGTTGTGAGACTCAAGGCAGCCGCGGCCTCTGGGCTAAGGAGTCCCCGCCCACTGCACTACTAGGGGCTTCACCCTCTGGGGAGGGGGGGGGGAGCCCAGGATAGATGCACCAAGGGACCAGATTCAACATCAGAGCAAATCCAGCGAGCTCCACAAATAGCAGACCCAAAGGTTTTGAGTGTGTGTATGGGGTTTTGTTTTGGGGTGTGTGTGTGTGTGTGTGTGTGTGTGTATTTTTTTTTGTTTTTTGTTGTTGTTAGTTTCGTCCCTTTTTTTCCTTTCATCTCTTTTTTCTTGCATATATCTAATTTCTCTTTCCTTTGATTCTACTTTTGCCTATTCTTATTGTTGTTAATTTTTTCTTATTTTTCCCTCTTTTTTCTCATTTTTTCCATTTTACTTTTCCTATCTATATCTTAATATATCTATTATTACTACATTTTAAATTCATTATTATTTCATTTCTTTTCTGTTTCCTTTTCTTTTTTCTTCCTACACCAGTTCTTTTAGCTTCCTCCTTGCTTCCATGTAGCCATTTTTTTTTCCTTATTCTTTCTCCCTTTTTCTTTATATCCCCTCTAAGTCTTTGGTCACATGTCTTTTAGTATTCTTTTTCTTTTTTATTTGCTTTGTTTTTTCTTCTTTTTCTTTCTTAGTCTTTCCTGTTGTTGCATTGAGTAGCCTGATTTCCGTGGTGTTTTTTGTTTGGTCCTATTGTGTCTTATTCTGTCCTGTCAGCACCTGTATAACAGGCTGGCACAACAAGGCTGGGGTGGAGCCTCACTGGCAGCAAGTTGGAGCAGATATCCCTCCGACAAATGGGACATCACCAGTCAAGCCCCAATTCCAACAGGAGAGCCCAAAGAATGCACACAAGGGGCTCCTAGAGCAGCCAGTTCAGGAGATCAAGAGACTGCACCACTGGACCCCGCAAGACACTTTCCACATGAGGCCATCCCACGGAGACGGGGAGGCATAAAACTTCCATCTAGTACAGAGAAGCAAATACAGAGACAGCTAAAATGGGGAGACAAAGAAACAACTGCCAAATGAAAGAAAAGAAGGAGTCTCCGGGGGGAGGGGGGAGGACAAAATGAACTGGAGGCAAGCAACCTATCAGACATAGAGTTCAGACTAATGGTTATAAGGTGCTTAAGGAGTTAGTGCAAATTACAAGGAACTCAGGGGAACTACAGCAGCATGAAAAATAAAATAGAAACCATGAACCAGACCCAGACAGAAATGAAGAATAACATATCTGACATCAAGAACACACTGGAAGGAATTCAAAGTAGATTGGATGAAGTAGAGGATCAAATCAATAATTTGGAAGACAAGGTAAAAAATAAATGCCCAATTAGAGCAGCAAGTAGAAAAAAGAATTAAAAAACAGGAAGATAGCTCTGGGATAACATGAAATGTAACAACATCTGCATTATAGGCATACCAGAAGGGAAAGAGGATGAGCAAGGAACAGATAACCTGTTTAAAAAGATAATGACAGAAAGCTTTCTCAACCTGATGAAGGAAAATGTCACACAAGTTCAGGAGGTGCAGAGAGTCGCAATCAAGATGAACCCACAGAGATTAAAAATAGCAGAAGAGTAAGTGGATGCTGCATGGACATGCTCCCAGGAACAAACTGGAATTACAACTAAAATACAGAAAAACTTCCTGAATAATCAACGGAAGACTTGCTGGAGAGAACCCTGACACCCGAGGACTGAAAGTGGGGACCACATAGAGACTGGTAGGAGGGCTGGAGGCGCGAAAGGGCTAGTCGGGTGCCCACAGACAGCAACTAAAGTCCCAGAGAGATATCTCAACTGAGGGGGGCTGCCACTGAGAACTCTTGCATCTAATCCCAAAGCTGGGCTCCCCATCAGAGAGCACCAGAACTGAGAAGGTTACCCACATAACACCTGGCTGTGAAAAGCAGTGGGGTGCTGTCTGCCAGGGAGTGACAGCTGAAAATACAGGCACCCTCTAAACCTTTTGCACTCGGATGTCGAGTGTGACTCGACACGGTTAGCATTAAAATAAAGGAATCGAGAAAAAAGCAAGCGAGTGCAAAGGGTTAAAGGACCAATGCACAAATTTCCCTGTGGAGCCACCCACCTTGTGCTCGTCAGAGGGAGGGTGGAGTGAACTGGAGCTGTGTGAGCAGAAGCCAGGATTGGGGATTTGGGGGTTAGAGGTCAGAAAGCAGACAACCCAGTTTCCTGTGCTGAGCCATTCCCTCACACAGCAGAGGACATCTTTCCCACACAGACATTTGCCTTGCCTGGAGAGAAAACACTTGACCCGCCCTATTGGAAAACACTTTGCCCTGAGGCCACTTAAAAATAACAATTAGCCTCCGGCAGAAGCAACTATCCCACCCTATTGAAAAAAACTCTCACCACATCTGAGGATGATTGCCTGGGGCAATTCAAGTCCTATCAGTCTGTAGACAGAGGCGGTCTCTGAAGGCTTTGAGTCTTTGCCTGTTATAATTAGATTGAGAGGTGTAGAGGATCTACCTAATACATAGTCACAAACCCAAACAGACAGCCAAAATGAGGAGATAAAAAAACAACCCCAAATGAAAGAACAAGAGAATTCTCTAAAAGAAGAGGTAAATGAAGCAGAAATAAGAAATTTATCTGAAACAGAGTTCAGAGTAATAATGGTAAAGATTCTCAACAGCATAAAAAAAGATGAACCCTCAGAAACCAATACCTAGACACATTATAATTAAAATGGCAAATATTAAAGACAAAGAAAGAATCTTAAAGGCAGCAAGAGAGAGACAGCAAATTACCTACAAAGGGGCTCCCATTAGAATGTCAGCTGACTTCTCAATAGAAACACTTCAGGCCAGAAGAAAATGGCATGAAGTCTTCAAAATAATGAAAATCCAGGGCCTAAATCCAACACTATTGAAACTAGCAAGGCTATCCTATATAATAAAGAGGTAATATGCTAATTTGTCTGTTACAGTGTCCGAGTCATGACCAGTCAATGGGTCGAGAACACACAGGAGCTGAGGGATGGGAACGGGGGTGGGGACTTCTGCCCCCAGTGGAAGCACGCCCAGGCCTACCCAGCGCTAACGTCCCGCCCACACTGAGGGTGAAGCTGCCTGCCTGTGTCCCTGACCTGGGATGTGACCCTGCCTGCCTGTGTCCCTGACCTGGGACGTGACCCCTGCCTGCCTGTGTCCCTGACCTGGGACGTGGTGCTGCCTGCTTGTGTCCCCGCCCCCTCCCTGCCCCCCTGCCAGCACAGAGCTGCTTTGGTGTCTCGGTGAACTTTTCAACCAACCCAAGGAGGAAACCAAGAGGGGAGAGGCTGGGAGTTGTGGATTCCCAGTGCTTTAGTCACTTGAAAACAGCCCTGCTTGGAATGTGAGGTGGCTGTTCGGTCAGCTGAGAAGTGAGGGGGCTGAACACCACCGTTGCTGGGCTCCAGTCATTCCAAGGCCCGAGTGTCCACCACGAGAAGGAAAAAACAGAGGGAGAGGCCCGGAGGAAGGGAGGACAATTGAAGGAAATGTGTCTAGACTTTCCCCAGCCCTGTCCCTCTTTCCACTGCCTACAAAAGCCCCAGGCCTGGCCACAGTTCTGTCTCCACCTTTTAGTCCCCTGTTCTCCAACCACAGAGGAAAGAAATAAGGAAGGAGTCCATGCTGCCTCCAGAAAGTATCTATATACCTGATTGGCCAGTCACCTCCCACAGAGGGAGGCCAGACTGAGGCTTAGGCCCACTCCCCATTGGGAACGGGCCTAAACCATCAGTAGGACATCCCATGAGGGCTCCCAGACTGTGAGGGGGGGCAGGCCTGGCTGAGTGCACAAATGAGTACATTACCACCAAATCAGCAATGCAAGAAATGTTAAATGGACTGCTTTAAGAAGAAGAAGAACAGGAGAGAGAGAGAGGATCATAGGTGTAACAAAAATAAAAGTGGCAATAAATAAATACATATCAATAATAACCTTAGATGTAAATGGATTACATACTCTAGTCAAAAGACAGGGTGACTGAATGGATAAGAAAACATGACCCATACATATGCTGTCTACAAGAGACCCACCTCAGAAGATACACAGAGACAGAGTGAAGGGATGGAAAAAAATATTCCATACAAATGGAAAGAAAAAAAAGCTGGGGTAGCAATACTCAATCAGACAAAATAGAATTCAACACAAAGGCCATAACAAGAGACAAAGAAGGCCACTACATATTACTAAAGGAAATGATTCAACAAGAAAATATAACCCTTATAAACATATATGCACCCAATATAGGAGCAACCAAGTACATTAAAAAAAAAAAAAAAAAAAACTCTTTTTTTTTTCTTTTTAATCCTCATCCAAGGACATTTTTCCATTGATTTTTAGAGAGGGTGGAAGAGAGAGGGAAAGACAGAATTATCAATGTGAGAGAAACACCTTGATTGGTTACCTCCTGCACGAGCCTTGATTAGGGCCCAGGCTGGAGAGAAGCCTGAAACTAAGGTACGTGCCCTTGACCAGAATCGAACCCAGGACCCTTTGATCTGCAGGCTAACACTCTATTTACTGAGTCAAATCAGCCAGGGCCATAAAAAACTCTTGATGGACTTTAAGGGAGAGATTGTCAGCAATACAGTCATAGTAATGGACTTTAACAGCCCACTGACATCACTGGATAGATCTTCCAGATTAAAAAAAAATCACCAAGGAAACAGAGGCCTTAAATGACACACTCGATCAGATGGATCTAACTGATATTTACAGAACATTTCACCCTAAAGCAACAGAATATACATTCTTATCAAGCGCACATGGAACATTTTCAGAGATAGACCACATGTTAGGGCACAAAACCAGTCTGTACGAATTCAAGAAGATTTATATAATACCAATCATCTTCTTGGATCACAATGGCATGATGTCAGAAATCAATTACAATAAAAAAAATCAAAAACATTCAAATATATGGAGGCTAAATAGCATGTTATTAAACAATGAAAGGGTTACCAATGAGATCAAGCAAGAAAATAAAAACTTTCTGGAAGCAAATGAAAATGAAAACACAACCACCCAAAACCTATGGGACATGGGGAAAGCATTCCTGAGAAGGAAGTTCATAGCACCACAGGCCTACCTCAAAAAATAAATAAATAAATAAAACAAGAAAAGCACTATAAGCTATCTAACCCTACAACTAAATGAATTAGAAAGAGAGCATCAAGAAAAGACCAGAGGAAGTAGAAGGAAAGAAATAATAAAGATCAGAGTGGAAATAAATGCACAGAGAACAAAAGATCAATGAATGCAAGAGCTGGTTCTTTGAAAAGATAAACAAGATTGATGAACTCTGAGCCAGACTCATCAAGAAACAAAGAGAGAGAACCCAAATAAATAAAATCAGAAATGAAAGAGGAAATATAAAAACAGACACCACAGAAATACAAAGGATTGTAAATAAATACTATGAACAACTATATGCCAACAAACTGGACAATCTGGGTGAAATGGACAAATTCCTAGAAACATACAATCTTCCAAGACTCAATCAGGAAAAATCAAAAACCTGAGTAGGGCCATGACAACCAATGGAATTGAAGCAATAATTTAAAAATTCTCAACAAACAAAAGTCCTGGACTCGATGGATTTACAGGCGAATTTTACCAAACATTAAAAGAAGAACTAACACCTGTCCTCCTCAAAATATTCTTAAAAATTCAAGAAGAAGGAACACTTCCAAGCTCTTTTTATGAAGCCAGTATTATCCTAATATAAAACCAGATAAAGGCACCACAAAGAAAGAAAATTACAGGCCACTATCCCTGATGAAAACTGATGCTAAAATTCTCAACAAAATATTAGCAAATCAGATCCAGCAATATATTAAAAAGATCATACACCACGCTCAAGTGGAATTTATTCCAGGGATGCAAGACTGGTACAATATTTTCAAATCAACAAATATGATACATCATTTAAATCAAATGAAAGTTTAAAATCACATGATCATATCAATAAATGCAGAAAAAGCATTTGACAAAGTTCAGCACCCCTTTTTGACAATAACTCTCAGCAAAGTGCGAACAGAGAGATCATACCTTAACATAATAAAGGCCATACGTGACAAACCTCCAGCAAACATAATACTCAATAGGCAAAAACTAAAACTGTTTCCCTAACAACAGGAACAAGGCAAGGATATCTGCTTTCACCACTCTTACTCAACATAGTACTGGAATTCCACAGCAATCAGACAAGAAGAAGAGATAAAAGGCATCCAAATTGGAAAAGAGGAGGTAAACTGTCATTATCCGCAGGTGACATGATATTGTACATAGAAAACCCTAAAGACTCCACGAGGGAACTACTAGACTTAATAAATGAATTAGGGCCCAGCTGGTGTGGCTCAGTGGTTGAGCGTCGACCTATGAACCAGGAGGTTGTGGTTCAATTCCCGGTTGGGGTAGATGCCCGTATTTCGGGCTTGATCCCCAGTGTGGGGCATGCAGGAGGCAGCCAATCAAGGATTCTCTCTCATCACTGATGTTTCTATCTCTCTCTCTCCCTCTCCCTTCCTCTCTGAAATAAAAAATATATTTTTAAATGAATTAGGCAAGGAAGCAAAATGCAAAATCAACATCCAGAAATTGATGGCATTTTTAAACACCAATAATGAACTCTCAGAAAGAGAAAAATTTTTTTAAATCCCATTTACCATTGCAACAAAACAAACAAACAAAAAAGATACCTAGGAATAAACTTAACTAAGGAGGAAAAAGACCTGTACTTGGAAAACTACAGGACATTGAAAAAATAGAGAAAAGTACAAAGAAGTAGAAATGTATACCATGTTCATGGATTGGAAGAATTAACATCATTAAAATGTGTGTACTACCCAAAGCAATATATAGATTCAACACAATCCCTATTAAAATACCAACAGTATACTTCACAGAACTAGAACAAATACTCCAAAAAATGTATATGGAACTATAAAAGAACCTGAATAGCTGCAGCAATCTTGAGAAAGAAGAACAAAGTTGGAGGGATCACAATACCAGATATCAAACTGTACTACAAAGCCATTATAACCAAAATAGCCTGGTACTGGCACAAGAAAAGGCATATAGACCAATGGATCAGAACAGAGGACCCAGAAATTGACCCACACCAGTGCAGTCAATTAATATTTGACGAAGGAGGCAAGAACATACCATGGAGTAAAGACAGTCTCCTCAACAAATGGTGTTGGGAAAACTGTACAGACACATGCAAAGAGATGAAACTAGACCACCAACTTATACCATACACAAGAATAAACTCAAAATGGATAAAAGACTTAAATGTAAGGCATAAAACCTTAGAAGAAAACATAGGCAGTAAAATCTCAGACATCTCGCATAGCAGAATTTTTGCCAATACATCTCCTAGGGAAAGGAAACTAAGGAGAAAATAAACAAATGGGACTACCTCAGAATAAAAAGCTTCTGCACAGCAAAGGAACCATCAACAAAACGAAAATGGAGCCCACTGTAGGGAGAACATATTTGGCAATGATATATCTGATAAGAGTTTAATATCCAAAATATATAAGGAACACATACAACTCAACAAAAGGAAGACAAACAATCCAATTAAAAAATGGGCAGAAGACCTGAATAGACATTTCTCCAAAAGGACATACAAATGGCCAAGAGACATATGAAAAAATGCTCAAAGCTACTAATCATCAGAGAAATGCAAATTAAAACCACAATGAGATATATCACCTCATACCTGTGAGAATGGCTACCATCAACAAATCAACAAACAACAAGTGCTGGAGAGGATGGGGAGAAAAGGGATCACTAGTTCACTGCTGGTGGGAATGCAGACTGGTGGAAAACAGTATGGAGTTTCCTCAAAAAATTAAAAATAGAACTTCTGTTTGACCCAGGGATCCCACTTCTGGAACTATACCCTAAAACCTCCAAAACACCAATCAGAAAGAATATATTTACCCCTATGTTCATAGCTAAGATTTGGAAACAGCCCAAGTGCCCATCAGAAGGTGAGTAGATAATAAAGCTGTGGGACATTTACACAATGGGATACTATGCAGCTGTAAAAAGGAGGTGTCTCTTACCCTTTGGGGCAGCCTGGATGGACCTGGAGACTATTATGCTAAGTGAAATAAGCCAAACTGAGAAAGACAAATATCACATGATCTCACTTATTTGTGGGATCTAATAAACAAAATAAATTGACCAACAAAGTAAGACCTGAAGCATGGAGGCATGGAACAGACTGACATACCTCGGTGTGGAAATGGGGGGACAATAAGACATAAACCAAAGCGCTTATATTGTTACTAGAGGTCCGGTGCATGAATTCATGCACAGGTGGGGTCCTGCCAGCCCGGCCCTAATTGGGGTGGGTCGGGGGTGGGCCTGTCAGGAGGAGGAGACAGCAGGAGGTTGTCCGGAGGCCTGCCAATCAGGGCTCAATCAGGGCCGGGCCATCTGGGGGAGGGGCCTTGGGAGGTTGGCTGGTCAGCCCCACCCCCAAATGAGGTGGGGGGACATCAGGGGCGAAGCTGGCTGGGTGAGGGGCCGCAGGCAGTTGGCCAGCCGGCCCCACCCCCAGATTGGCCAGTTGGCTGGCTCCAGTGGGCATCATAGCCACTGGTCATTATGGCGTTCAGGTCCCTGGCTTTTATATAGAGAGCTATGCATAGCCCATGGACCCGGGCAGTAGGGTGGGGAAGACCTGGGCAGGTGGGTAGGGGCTTGGAGAAGGGGGATTATGGGTGGGGTGGAAATTGGAAACATCTGTAATACTATCAACTACAAAAATGTATATATTTTAAAAATGAAATAAAAGAGGGTGGATAGGTGCAGAGGAATGGGAATGGGGGCTGTGAGGAATGGGCAGAGGGCTAAGAGGAAAGCATGAGGATGTGGTGTCCTCAAGGTCAAGTGGAGAAGGGGGACCACTCCGAGCTGCTCCCGGGTCAGGTCAGGTGAAGTCTGGGAATTACACTATGCTTACACCCAAATGCAGACACCCCCTCTTATCAGGAACTTGACGGGAACCCCAAATGCACAACTTTCCAGAGTGTTTCAGAGGCATCCAAGTTCTTCCATGGGGAGTTCCCTGGTGTGGTCTAGCCTGTTATGCAAACAGATTCTTTATCCCCCAAGGGGCTTCCACAACCAACTCTGCAAACAGTGATGCTCTTTTACCGCCAGAACAAAACAAACTGAAACCTCGGAGACCTCCAGACACCAAAGCTGCACCTTCCACGTTGGGTTTCAGAGCACTTGGTAGATGCGCTTATCCACCCATCCTGCCCCAGGACGTCTTCCCAACCTCCCACAAGCCCGCTGGGTTTGGGTCTCTTTGGCTCCTGTGTTCGCCCTGCCCTTTGGTCCGCTGCCCTAGGCACTGGCCTCAGCACCTCCTCCAGTTTCCCAGACAATGAGCTTCTTGTGCGTCTGGCACAGCCTCCCGTACTGCAGGGAAGTTTACCATTACTGACCATTACTGACGAGCCCATTCCAAGGAAACCCAGCCGTGGGCTTGAATGGAAGTCCTGTGGATCGTTCTCATTTAGGAGATTGGCCAAGAGGACTGAAAGGCCGAGCAGGGCGATGGTGATTAGGGAGTCAATGGCTTTCTCCCTGCACCCCGCCCCTCGGACCCCCCATTGGCTGCGGGGCTCGGGAGGGGGGTGGAAATCAGGCAAGCAGGACCACCTGGTTAGAACCTAAAATGAAAGCGCAAAAATAACCACAAGCCTTAAATGAACAGTTTCCTGAGACACTACCAGCAGCCCAGTTCCACCCCCCCACCCCCCACCCCGGGACTGTCAGCGGGGAGCCAGGACCCGTCAGTATACCGGGAGGTTCTGCCACCGCTGGGCATTCCATCCCAGACGCAAACCAACAACTCACAGTGACATGGAGTTTTACTGCCTGCGAAGCGGCTCTGCCTGAGATCTGTACCACAGACACCTACGTATGGGCCTGCAGATACCAACCTGGAGATTCCCTCCATGCCCCCCACCCCCAAGAAAAGTTACCAATTTCATTACTATAATGCAAAATGCGCTAACTTGTCCAGCTTGTAGGATACCGGGCTGATTGAACTGGATTTGGATTTTATTTCAAACCTTGGTGTTGGAATGGCCAGGCTCACCCGGGTGTAGAACTCCAAGGGTGAGCGCTTTCTGAACTAGGGGCATGGAGCCTGCACGCCTGTCCCAGCCCGGCCCTGACGGTGACACTCCGGACAGCCAGGCCTCTTCCTCTCAGCCTCCGGAGAACAAATCGGAAGGCTGGAGATTCCACAATGAAAGGAGGAGAGAGAGAAATGGTCTCACTGAGCATCTTCCAGGGCCCAGGCCCTGCCCCCAGCTACTCTTTCCATCGGCCCCGAGGGTTGGAGGGTTCGTCTCGCAGAGGAGTTCAGGCCTCGCAGAGATCACCCAGCAGGCAAATGGCAGGGGAGCCCAGTGCGTGGCTGCCTCACTGCCGGGTGAGCATATCCCAGCAACCACTGCACAGGAGAGAGCGCGGTATATGCCCCTCTACACCCTTGTCACTTCATCCTTGCAGAATCTTGGAGGCAAATATTACCATTCTCTATTTTACAGCGAGGAAAGGGGCTCTAAGAGGCCCAGTACCTGCCCCAGGTCACAGCTGTGAAGCGTCAGGGCCCAGGCTACACGATGCCAAGCACTTACCCGCTCTGCTCTCTGTCCTCTCTGCTCAGCAGCCGTGAACCTGAGCCCCAGGCAGCTGGCACCGCCTCGGGAACAGGAGCCGGGCTTTAAGCGGGCCACCCTTTAACAGCTGTGTGCCATTGGGCCTACCCCTAACCTCTGGGCTCTCGTTCCTCCTCTGTACACGGGTGGCCACGGTAACTCCCTGCGAAGTCTGCAAACATTACTAACGTTCAGGACAGTCTCCGGGCATTTGCTCTCCCTGCATTCCCCGTTTCTTGCTGACAAAAGTCTGAGGCAAACCAGGTAACATGTCAGGATGAGCCCAGCCCTGGCACACATGACTTAACGACCAGTAGCCACTATCATTGTTCTTGCCGCAGGAATATTACAAAGTTTCCGTCATTGCTGTTCCTAAGTGGGCTCGCACCCCTTTCCTGGACGTTTCATCTCACACACACACACACACACACACACACACACACACCCCTCCCAGGGACGCCACCTTCCCGGGACCCCTTAAAGCCCCTGTCACCTGCCGCCCCCCCCCATGCATGCTTTGTGCCCCCTCCCCGGGGAGACCCTGCGGCGAACCCCCAGCCCGCGTCCCCTGTGCTGGCCCTGGGGGGTCCTCCTCCAGGGCTGCAGCGCGCGCCTCACCTGCGGTGCCTGCTCCCCAGCTCTGAGCACCGCCCTGGGATGCGGGGCGGGGCGGGGCGGGGCGGCGCCGCCGGCGCAGGTGGAAGCCGAGGCCGCTGCGCGGGTCCCAGGCCCCGCCCGCCTGGGGCTCCCTCTCCAGCCCCCCCGGCCCCCAGCCCCGTGCAGACACCATGCGCCCTGCTCCGCTGCGGAGCTGCCCGCGGGGAAGGAGGGCGGGCGCTGAAGACAGGGCCGCGCCTGCACCGCTGGCTGTTCAGTGTTGGCTTTCAGGTGTGACAGGTGTCCTGGGGCTTCTTAAAGAGCCCTTCTCTGTTAAGGGTGTGTGTTTACAAAGTTGGGATGTGATGGCTGGGATTTGCTTGGAAATGACGGGGCCAAGGAGTGGGGGGTGTGTGGGTGGAACAGGATTGGCCACGTGTTGGCAATGGCTGAAGGGTGAGGAGGGGTCTAAGACCTTTCTTTTTTATGTGCTTGGAACTTTTCATGCTAAGAAGATATTTTTAATAAGATCTATAAAAATGTTCAGACCCCTGTTCAGTAAATGTGACCAGATTATCTGAGAGAGAAAAAAGAGAACTCCTCAGAAGTAAAAATGGTTTGTGGTTTGTGCACCAAAATATTTGCTGCAGCAACATTACATAGTATATAAACCAAAAAACAGTGGTGGCGGCAGAAAGAGACCCAAACTGAGTGTGCACCATAAAGAAATGGATGCGTAATCTATAACACATCAACTCTATGGGTTACACACCTATTAAACGGGCATTAACAAAGACCAAGCAATAGTACCACAAAGAAATGATTTTATATCCAAAAAGCCAAATGTTAAGTAATCCATTTGAACGCACTTTATTTTTTTTTTTTAATTTCTTTATTGATTAAGGTGTCACATATTTGTCCTCATCCCCCCATTCCCATCCCACCCCTCTCCCCACGCATGCCCCAATCCCCTGTTGAACTTAACCGTTGGATAGGCTTATATGCATGCATACAGGTCCTTTGGTTGAACTCTCCCCCTCCCCCCACCCTCCCCCTCCCCTCCCCGATCCTCCCTCTGAGGCCCGATAGTCCGATCGATGCCTCCTTGCTTCTGGTTCTGTTCTTGTTCCTCAGTCTATGTTGTTCCTCATTTCCTCTAGATGAACGAGATCAAATGTCACTAGATATATACTAATAAGAACTGAATGTGAGACGAGCAATAATATTTATGCTGACAGGCAAATGAATCAATCTGTAGCGAGCTTCCCCCTGGACCAACAGTTCTTTTGAGACCCAATTTCGATGTCCAGTAGTTCCTTATGTGTACATGTCAGCACTGACCCCTCAGCTCTGGATGGTGGACAAATGGTGGTAATGGAGGTCTGACTCCCTCTGGTTTGGTCTCGGCCGATCCCAGGGGGACGGCGTCACCTGGACTAAGGGGCACGTGGCCTCACCCATACCCAAGGGGCGCGTGGTCTCACCCGGGCCTGGGACCCAGCCTCACCCGGATGGATCCAGGGGCGCACGACCTCACCCGGACCCAGGATCTGGCTTCACCCGTACCCAAGCTTGGCCTCTCCCAGACCCAGGGGCACGTGGCCTCACCCGGGCTTAGTTGCACAAGGCCTCACCTGGATCCAGGGACACATGGTCTCTCCCGGACCCAGGGACGCTTGGCCTCTCCCAGACCCAGGGCCACTTGGGCTCACCCGGGCCTAGGTGCACGAGGCCTCATCCGGATCCAGGGACGCATGGTCTCACCTGGACCCAGGGACGCTTGGCCTCTCCCAGACCCAGGGGCACGTGGCCTCACCCGGGCCTGGGTTCACGAGGCCTCACTCGGATCCAGGGACACATGGTCTCACCCAGACCCAGGAACGTTTGGCCACTCCCAGACCCAGGGCCACTTGGGCTCACCCGGGCCTAGGTGCACGAGGCCTCATCCGGATCCAGGGACGCATGGTCTCACCCGGACCCAGGGACGCTTGGCCTCTCCCAGACCCAGGGCGACTTGGGCTCACCCGGGCCTAGGTGCACGAGGCGTCACCCGGATCCTGGGACACATGGTCTCACCCGGACCCAGGGATGCTTGGCCTCTCCCAGACCCAGGGCCACTTGGGCTCACCCGGGCCTAGGTGCACGAGGCCTCACCCGGATCCAGGGACACATGGTCTCACCCGGACCCAGGGACGCTTGGCCTCTCCCAGACCCAGGGCCACTTGGGCTCACCCGGGCCTAGGTGCACGAGGCCTCACCCGGATCCAGGGACACATGGTCTCACCCGGACCCAGGGACGCTTGGCCTCTCCCAGACCCAGGGCCACTTGGGCTCACCCGGGCCTAGGTGCACGAGGCCTCACCCGGATCCAGGGACGCATGGTCTCACCCAGACCCAGGAACGTTTGGCCACTCCCAGACCCAGGGCCACTTGGGCTCACCCGGGCCTAGGGGCACGAGGCCTCACCCGGATCCAGGGACACATGGTCTCACCCGGACCCAGGGACGCTTGGCCTCTCCCAGACCCAGGGCCACTTGGGCTCACCCGGGCCTAGGTGCACGAGGCCTCACCCAGATCCAGGGACACATGGTCTCACCCAGACCCAGGAACGTTTGGCCACTCCCAGACCCAGGGCCACTTGGGCTCACCCGGGCCTAGGTGCACGAGGCCTCACCCAGATCCAGGGACGCATGGTCTCACCCGGACCCAGGGACGCTTGGCCTCTCCCAGACCCAGGGCCACTTGGGCTCACCCGGGCCTAGGTGCGCGAGGCCTCACCCGGATCCAGGGACACATGGTCTCACCCGGACCCAGGGACGCTTGGCCTCTCCCAGACCCAGGGCCACTTGGGCTCACCCGGGCCTAGGTGCACGAGGCCTCACCCGGATCCAGGGACACATGGTCTCACCCAGACCCAGGAACGTTTGGCCACTCCCAGACCCAGGGCCACTTGGGCTCACCCGGGCCTAGGTGCACGAGGCCTCACCCAGATCCAAGGACGCATGGTCTCACCCGGACCAAGGGACGCTTGGCCTCTCCCAGACCCAGGGCCACTTGGGCTCACCCGGGCCTAGGTGCACGAGGCCTCACCCGGATCCTGGGACACATGGTCTCACCCGGATCCAGGGATGCTTGGCCTCTCCCAGACCCAGGGCCACTTGGGCTCACCCGGGCCTAGGTGAACGAGGCCTCACCCGGATCCAGGGACACATGGTCTCCCCCGGACCCAGGGACGCTTGGCCTCTCCCCGACCCAGGGCCACTTGGGCTCACCCGGGCCTAGGTGCACGAGGCCTCACCCGGATCCAGGGACACATGGTCTCACCCGGACCCAGGGATGCTTGGCCTCTCCCAGACCCAGGGCCACTTGGGCTCACCCGTGCCTAGGTGCACGAGGGCTCACCCGGATCCTGGGACACATGGTCTCACCCGGACCCAGGGATGCTTGGCCTCTCCCAGACCCAGGGCCACTTGGGCTCACCCGGGCCTAGGTGCACGAGGCCTCACCCGGATCCTGGGACACATGGTCTCACCCGGACCCAGGGACGCTTGGCCTCTCCCCGACCCAGGGCCACTTGGGCTCACCCGGGCCTAGGTGCACGAGGCCTCACCCAGATCCTGGGACACATGGTCTCACCCGGACCCAGGGACGCTTGGCCTCTCCCCGACCCAGGGCCACTTGGGCTCACCCGGGCCTAGGTGCACGAGGCCTCATCCGGATCCAGGTACACATGGTCTCACCCGGACCCAGGGACGCTTGGCCTCTCCCAGACCCAGGGCCACTTGGGCTCACCCGGGCCTAGGTGCACAAGGCATCACCCGGATCCAGGGACACATGGTCTCACCCGGACCCAGGGACGCTTGGCCTCTCCCAGACCCAGGGCCACTTGGGCTCACCCGGGCCTATGTGCACGCAGCCTCACCCGGATCCAGGGACACATGGTCTCGCCTGGACCCAGGGGTGTGTGGGCTCTCCCAGACCCAGGGGCGCTTGGCCTCGCCCGGGCACGGGATCCAGCGTCATCCGGGTCCAGGGGCACTTGGCCTCACCCGGACCCGGAGTCCGGCCTCACCTGGACCCAGGGGCATGTGGCCTCACCTAGACCCAGGGACGTGAGGCCTCACTTATACCCAGAGGCGTGTGACCACACCCGAGTCCAGAGGCGCGCAACCCCGCCCGCACCCTGGTCTCAGCGGGGCCCCGTCTTCCCGATCCCAATTCCTGCCGGTCAATCCCCCCTCAGCAATTCCCCTGGCCATCCTTCCAGAGCTCCAGTATGGCTGCTGCAGAACTCGTCGGGCGGCGGCTCGGCGAAGCTCCGGTGCACCCGGTGCATGGCGGTGGGCCAGTCTGGCGTCGCTGCGTCGGCCCTTGGGTCTGCATCGGTGGCCGGTCGCCGAGCATGCGCACCTGGCCGCTTCCGGGGCGTTGAGATTCTTGACGGACTCAGAGGTCAGCAAGCGCGGAGTCTCCCACCCCATGTCTCATAGGGGCTCGTCTGTCCGTGCTTGGCTGCCAGTGGAGCCGTCCCCTCAGCCGGAGACCGCCGGGGGAACTGCGCCGAGCACATTCCAGGCCGCTGTTGTATCGCCTGAGCCATAGTTCTTTTGTGTCGCCTGAGCTGTAGTTCTTAAAGTGTGGTCTTTGGGTCGCCGGCATCAGCATCATCCCACATACCCCTCTTTTATTCTAGTTGTAGAGCATCTACTCAGCCAGCCCTATGGTGGTCTTGGATGGTGTCTGCTCTGCTCTCTTGTCGTAGTCTCAAAGTTGTTGTGGTAGGCAACAATCAGGCTTCCGCCCTATGCCTCCATCTTGGTCCTCCTTTGTATAGTTAAGTCTTGATTGTTGTTGGTGTCACTGGGGGGGCTCTCTTTGTCTATAAAGGAAGAGTTGCTGTGCAGGAGACACGTTTATGGGCCGGGTCTTGGTGCAGCAAAGCTTTGGCGCTCACTGAATATTCCCGTTGAATGTGTCCCTTATGCACGTGGTTGAAATCTGGTGTCATCTCCCACAGACCACTAGATGCCCTCGTTTCTGGGTCTCCAATGGGGTGTAGATCAGCTACTGCCTTAGGCACTCAGCAAGGATTACAGCAAAAACTGTAGTTTCTTCCTCCTGTCTCTGAACGCACTTTATAAAAAACCGAAAGGAAATACATTGAAATATTAGGTTTTCAAGGTGGGATTAGGCCTCCCTGTGTTCCCTCTTTTCTAATGAAGATGTAACACTGAACTCCAGCGGCTGCTCTGCAGTCCTTCACGTTCAATGAAACATCTCAATTCCTGAGAACGTCTAAGTAATGACTGTATTTACCAATGCTGGCGTTTTATGTGACAAAATTAGACATTCTCTTCAGAAATTGCCAACTGTACTGTTTGTTCTGTTGCTCATCTGGCAGTTATTTATATTATTTATAAATAGTTACAATACCAGCATCCTCACCAACACCCATTCTCCCCAGGCTCTCAGGTGAATCCTTTTAACAAAAGTTACTCTCAAGCCCTAAATGATGTCTTCCAGCTTTGTCCTTTTTTTATTTAGAAAATAGTTGTTTATGAATTTCACATGATTCATCTTGGAAGAATAAAAGTACCTTTTCATTTTTCAATTTTTTAATGTTAAAAGTTTGCAAATTTATATTGTGGGTACATATATTCATAGAAAAAGAGTGGATGGGTATATATCAAAATGTTAATAGTGGTGTTGTCAGGGTTATGGGGAAGGTAAAATGTATTAGTATTTTCTTCTTTTCACCTGTATTTTCTACTTTTTCTATAACAGACATGTATTTATAATGCTACTAGGGGCCCGGCACATGAATTCATGAACCTTGACAGGAACTGTGGGCTGTGAGGCTGCAGTGGGCACATCCTCGGCGCCCCCGCCCGGCCCTTCCCGCCGTGGCCCCCCGACCCACTGCCACTCCCACATACTGAGGCGCCAGCCCCACTCGCACCCACTGATGGTCACCCTCAGGAGCAGGGGGAGGTGGAGAAGTCCTCAGGGGCAATCGGGGCAGGCAGCCTCCACCGCACCCGCTGACGGTCCCGAGCGATCGGGATCAGCGCCGGGTGCCTGCAGCGGGTGAGAGCGGGGCCAGCGCCAGCAGCGGGTGAGAGCAGGGCCAGAGCCAGCAGCGGGTGAGAGCAGAGGCTCTGGTGCTGGCAGCTGCCTGCCCCGATCACCCCTCAGGAGCAGGGGGAGGTAGAGAAGCCCTCAGGGGCGATCAGGGCCAGCAGTCACCGCTCACACCTGCTGATGGCACTAAGCGATCAGGCCCGGCACCAGGCGCCAGCAGTGGATGCGAGCGCTGGGTGGGACTGCGGCACATGGGAGCAAAGAATTTTCAGTAACCACCAGAGGCTCGCCCTATGACAGTGACCGGCGCCCCGCCTTGGTCTGGTGCCCCCGCTCACCTGCTCCACCATCCCACCGCGGCTGATGCCCACCATGTTCGGCACTCTACTGCCTGCTGCTGACACCCACCATGTTCTGCATGCGCCCCCTGGTGGTCAGTGCACGTCAACGGTTGTTCTGTTGTTCCACCATTCAGTCTATTTGTACATTAGGGTTTTATATATATAGATAACTGGTAGGACTTTAGATCAGTCATAGCCACCTTGTAACTAATAAATAATAAAAACAAGATGGCAAAATCCAGTGCAGGAGACCTGCTCTGTCCTGCTGAGTAGAAAGGGACTGCTCAACCTCCTCGACACTGCTACTTGGAAAGTGCTGAGGGGTCAGAGGCCTTTAAAATCAATATTCTGTATTGACTCCTGAGAGGATGTAAGAAAACAGCATTTGGACGTTCTATTGGTTTTTAATTACTTTCCAGAACTTAAGAAATGCAGGTGTATGACATTCCAGTTTTACATAGTCATTCACATGTACTAAAAGTAATTTATAAATGGCCTTGTATTTAATCCACATGAATACAGCTTACTGACTGCAAAATCCAAAGGGAAATCTTAAGTCCTAGTTATGTAATACTATTCTTCTAATTCTCCAAAAGTGTAAAATTTTATAGCTAAAAAGAAGTATTTTATGTCAGTGAACACTGGCTCCCATTCAGCGATTATCGATATAAGAAGCAAGCTAAATTACTAGTAAATGAAGCCAATGCCATAAAGTTGTGTTATAAAAACAAATATTAGAGAAATGCAAATCAAAACCACAATGAAATACCACCTCACACCCATTAGGATGGCTACTCTAAAGAAAAGCAGAGAATTACAAGTGTTGGTGAGGATGTGGAGAAATTGGAAACCTGTGCATTGCTGGTGGAGCTATAAAATGGTTCAGCCACTATGAAATAAAGTATGGAGGTTCCTCAAAAATTAAACAAAGAATTATCATATGACCCAGCAATTCCACTTCTGGATAAAAACCTGAAAGAAGTAAAGCAGCCACTCAGAGGAAATATTTGTACAGCCATGTTCACAGCAGCATTATTCACAGTAACTAAAAGGTGGAAGTAACCCAGGGGATTACAGACCAATGAAAGGATAGGCAACATGCAATTTCTATGCACAGTGGAGTATGTTTAAGCCATGAAAAGGAAAGAAGACTTCCAGTCAAGATGGCGGCATAGATAAAGGCAGTACTGGCATCCTCCCACAACCACATCAAAGTTACAACTAAACTATACAACAACCATCATTCAGAACCACCTGAAACTGAGCTGAATGGAAGTTCTACAACTAGAGAATAAAAAAGAAACCACTGTTGTTTCCCTTGTCCTAGGAGATATATCAGAAAATATATATATATATTACTACAAGAAATGTCCAAGACTTTACTGCCTATGTTTTCTTCTAGGATTTTTATGGTTTTCGACTCTAACGTTAAGTCTTTAATCAATTTTGGGTTTATTCTTATGTTTGTTGTAAGAAGGTGGCCTAGTTCCACTTTTTTGCACATATCTGCCCAGTTTTTCCCAACACCATTTACTGAATAGGCTGTCTTTCCCCCCTTGCATGTTTTGCCTCCTCTGTCAAATACTGGTGCCTCTAAAGGTGTGGGCTCACTTCTGGGCTCTCTGTTCTGGTCCACTGTCTGTTTCTATGCCCGTGCCAGGCTGCTGTGATTACAGTGGCCTCCTAGTATAGTTTGATATCAGTAGTGTGTGATCCTCCAACTTTGTTCTTCATTCTCAAGATTACTATTGCTATTCAGGTCTTTTGTGGTTCCCTATAAATTTTTGGAATATTTGTTCTAGATCTGTGAAATATGCCTTTGGTAGTTTAATAGTGATTGCATTGAATCTATATATCGCGTTGGGTAGTATGGATATTTTAATGATGTAAATTCTTCCAATCCATGAACACAGTATATGCTTTCACTTTTTTGTATCTTCTTCAATTTCTTTCTTCAGTGTCTTATAATTTTCTGAGTACAGGTCTTTTACCTCCTTGGTTAAATTTATCCCTAGGTATTTTATTCTTTTTTAAGCAATTGCAAATTGGATTGTGTTGTTAGTTTCCCTTCCAGAGAGTTTATTATTGGTGTATAGAAATACAACTGATTTCTGAATATTTATTTTGTATCCTGTTACTTTACTGAATTCATTTATCAATTATAGTAGTTTTTGGTGAAATATTTAGGGTTCTCTATATGCAATACCATGTCATCTGCAAATAATGGCAGCTTTACTTCTTCTTTTCCAGTTTGGGTGTCTTTTATTTCTTCTTCTTGTCCAATTGCTGTGGCCCAATGTTGAATAAGAGTGGTGAAAGCAGACATCTCTGTCTTGTTCCTGATACTAAGAGAAACATTTTTAGTTTTTTCCCATTGAATATGATGTTGGCTTTGGGTTTGTCATATATGGCCTTTATGTTGAGGTATGTTTCCTCTATTCCCATTTTACTGAGAGTTTTTATCAAAAATAGGTGCTGAATTTTATCAAATGTTTTTTCTGTATCTATTGATGTGATCATGTGGTTTTAATCCTTCATTTTATTTATGTGGTTTATCACATTTATTGGTAAGTGCGTATTGTACCAACCTTGAATCCCCAGAATAAATCCCACATGATCATGGTTATGATCTTTTTAATATATTGCTGGACCCAATTTGCTAATATTTTGGGGGGGATTTTAGCATCTGTGTTCATCAGGGATAGTGGCCTTTAATTTTCTTTCTTTGTAGTGTCTTCATCTGGTTTTGGAATTAGGGTAATGCTGGTCTTATAAAATGAGCTTGGGAGTCTTCCTGCCTTTTGAATTTTTTTGAATAGTTTGAGAAGGATGGGTGGTAGTTATTCTTTGAATGTTTGGTAAAATTCACCTGTGAAGCCATCCAGTCTGGAGCTTTTGTTTTGGGGGCAGTTTTTAGATTACTACTTCAGTTTCACTAGTTGAAATCTGTCTATTCAAATTCTCTAATTCCTCTTGGTTCAGTTTTGGAAGATTGTATGTTTATAGCAATTTATCCATTTCTTCCCGATTGTCCAATTTGTTGGCATATAGTTGTTCATAATATTTCTTACAATCCCTTGTATTTCTTTGGAATCAGTTGTTACTTCTCCTCTTACATTTCTGATTTTATTTAATTGTGTTCGCTCTCTCTTCTTTCTTAATGAGTCAGGTTGAATGGGCAAAAGGCCTGAAGAGACCCTTCTCCAAAGAGGGCATACAGTGGCCAATAGACATAGGAAAAGATCCTCGTTACTAATCATCAGGGAGATGCAAATTGAAACCACCACAAGGTATCACCACAGCCTGTCAGAATGGCTGTCATCAATACATCACCAGACAAGTGCTGGCGAGGATGTGGGGAGAGAGGAGCCCTCGTGCACTGCTGGTGGGAATGCAGACTGGTGCAGCTAAAGTGGAAAGCAGAATAGAGTTCCCTAAAAGAATTTTTTAAATGGAACTGCCTTATGACCCAGCAATTACACTTCTGGGAACTTATCTGAAGAACCCAAAACACTAATTTGAAAGAACGTATGCACCCCTATGTTTACTGCAGCATTATTTACAATAGCCGAGATCTGGAAGCAGCCCAAGTGCCCACAGATAACGAAATAAGAAAACTATGGTTCACTTACACAGTGAAGTACTCCTCAGCCATCAAGAGAAATCTTACCCTTTGTGACAGCATGGATGGATCTGGAGAGCATTATGCTCATTATAAAATAAGCCAGTCAGAGAAATACAAGTACCATATGATTTCACTCATTTGTGGAATCTAGTGAACTAACAAGCAAAATAGACAGACTCGTAGATGGAGAGCTGGATAACAGTTTTTGGGGAACGGGTTGGGGGAGTGGAGAGATTGAGTAAAAAAGAGAAAAAACCCATGGATTCAGACAACAGTGTGGTGATGTGGGAGGGGAGAGGAAGGGGATGGAGTGGAGGGAAATGTGATGAAAGGAGGGAGACTTGGTTTGGGGTGTGAACACACAATACAGGGTACCAATGAGGTGATGTATAATGTTAACCAGCATCACCCCCAATAAAAGAAAGAAAATACTGCCACAAAGCAAGGATTGTCCATTTAACTGTATTTACAATAAGGAGCAGAGTGTTTATGTAAAGCAAGCACCTAATAAATACCAGTGAATTTTGCTGTTTCCTTTAATATTTTCTTTAAAAAGCCCTGCCTGGGTAGCCCAGTTAGTTGGAGCATCATCCCAGTACACCAAGGTTGCAGGTTTGATCCTCAGTCAGAGCACATACAAGAAGCAACCAATGAATAAGTGGAACAACAGATCTCTCTCTCCCTCTCTCTTTTGCTCCCTCTCTTCCTCTCTCTTTCAAATCAATACGTTAAAAAAAGAAAAAGGCAGGCAGGCAGGCAGGCAGGCAGGCAGGCAGGAAGGAAGGAAGGAAGGAAGGAAGGAAGGAAGGAAGGAAGGAAGGAAGGAAACAAAAAGAGAGAGAGAGAGAGAGAGAGAGAGAGAGAGAGAGAGAGAGAGAGAGAGAGAGAGAGAGAAAGAAAGAAAGAAAGAAAGAAAGAAAGAAAGAAAGAAAGAAAGAAAGAAAGAAAGAAAGAAAGAAAGAAAGAAAGAAAGAAAGAAAGAAAGGATGAAGAAAAGGAGTAAGAAAAAGAGCCCAGCCAGCATGGCTCAGTGGTTGAGCATTGGCCTATGAACCAGGAGGTCACAGTTCATTTCCCGGTCAGGGTACATGCCCAGATTGCGGGCTTGAGCTCCAGTGTGGGATGTGCAGGAGGCAGCTGATCAATGATTCTCTCTCATCATTGATGTTTCTCTCTCTCTCTCCCTCTCCTTTCCTCTCTGGAATCAGTAAAAATATATATTTTTTAAAGAATAAGAAAAAGGGAGGCAAGTTGTATTTTAAAAGAAGAAGCCACAACCTAACCAGTTGGCTCAGTGGATAGAGTATCAGTCTACAGACTGAAGGGTCCCAAAGTTTGATTCTGGTCAAGGACATGGACCTTGGTTGCAGGTTCGATCCCTGGCCCTGGTTGGGGCTGGTGTGGGAGGCAACCAATTGGTGTGTATCTCTCACATCAATGTTTCTCTCTCTGTCTCTCCTCCTCCCTTCCACTTGGATGAAGATTAACGAGAGAGAGAGAGAGAGAGAGAGAGAGAGAGAGAGAGAGAGAGAGAGAAGCTACATAGATATTGGTAGGATGGGCAGAGATACGGAACATGCTGGTCCCACACCCATGTGTGGCAGATAAAAATCAGGAGGGATATCTCAGCTAAAGAGGTTCCCCCTGAGGAGTGAGGGTGTCCCAGCCCCAGACCAGGGCCTCCCAGCTCAGGAATCTAGTGTGGGAAGAGAAGGTCCCATAACTTCTGGCTGTGAAGACCAGCAGGGATTATGACTGAGTGACATGGAGGCTGCTGGAGTCCCAGGTGTTCCTCTTAAAGGGGCACACACATGGACTTACTCAGACACTCCCTCTGAGCTCCAGCGCTGGGCAGTAGCTTGAAAGGCACCAGGGACACACAGGGAGGAGCCGAATTGTCTGCCATCAGTCAGAGAGCTGGGAGACAGCTTTCTGCCAGATAAAAGTGCTGGCTGAGGCCATTTCCCTTTGATCAGCTCTCCCCCACAGAGCCAGAAGGCAGGCATCATACCTGAGGCTCCATCAACCTGGCTAACACTGTTTGCCCTACCCTGGTGATTCCCTGAGATCCCCACCCCACCCACTTGTGGGCCCACCCAACCCATTTCCAGGGGTTTTTTCCATAAGGCCTGTCTTGGCTCACATTTCAGACTTTCCTAAACTTTATGAACAAGCAGCATCTGGCCTCAGCATGCTTCATACCTCTCAATAAGTGGTTCCAGGCCCAGCACTAGCATCAGCCATCTGCAAATTGCCTTGTATCTCATGCTGGGTGGCCCTGCACAGAGCACAGGCAGTGACTGACGTAGGCCTGCACCTCCCGGAGGCCCCAGAGCCAGCACAACCAGTGGACAGTTTCAGAACACATCGAAGCATCACCCAACCCACCTCCACAGTGACACACTCAAGGGGCAGACTCAGCATGACCAGAGCTCTGTTGAAGTTAGTCCTGCTCTGTGAGATGGGCTCCTGCACAGCTGATCCTCCACAGTGGTTGGTGGTCGCAGCCAGTCCTTGCAACCAATCAGCCTGGGGATAAACCCCTCCCATTGACAAGCCAACAGCAATCAAGACTCAAGTACACAATCTACACAGTGGATGGACCACAACTGGAGTGCCCAGATCAGGTAATCAGGAAGGCTGTGCCACTGGACCCTAGAGGACACCTACTACATTAGGCCACTCTACCAAGTCCAGGAGACATAGAAACAAACACAGGGAGACAAAGAAACATGACCCAAATGAAAGAATAGAACAAAACTCCAGAAAAAGAACTAAACCAAAATGGAGACAAGCAATCTACTAGAGGCAGAGTTCAAAACACTGGTTATAAGGATGCTCAATGAATTTAGGGGAAGAGTAGATGAACTTAATGAGAACTTCAATAGCATAAAAACAGACATGGAAACCATAAAAAAGAGCCAGTCAGAAATGAAGAATACATTAACTGAAATGAAGAATAATTTACAGGGAATCAACAATAAAGTAGATGAAGCTGAGAATTAAATCAGCAATTTGAAACCTAAGGAAGTAAAAAATACCCAGTCAGATTATTACATCAAAAAGAAAAAATAATCCCCCAAAATGAAGATAGCATAAGGATCCTCTAAAACAACTTCAAGCAAACCAACATTCTCATCATGGGGGTACCAGAAGGAGAAGAGAGCAAGAAATTGAAAACCTATTTGAAAAAATAATGACAGAAAACTTCCCTAACCTGGTGAAGGAAATAGACATACAACTCCAAGAAGCACAGAGTCCCAAACAAGATGAACCCAGAGAGGTCCACACCAACACACCATAATTAAAATGCAAAAGGTGAAGCCCTGGCCAGTGTGACTCAGTTGGCTGGAGCATCATCCCATACACCAAAAGGTGACAGGTTTGATTCCTGGCAGGGCACATACCCAGTTGTGGGTTCAATACCCAGTGGGGGTGCATGTGACAGGCAACTGATCGATGGTTCTCTCTCACATCAATGTTTCTCTCTCTCACCCTCTCTCTAGAAAATCAATAATTTTTTTAAAAAAATGCAAAATGTTAAAGACAAAGAGAGACTCTTAAAAGCAGCAAGAGAAATGCTGTTAGTTACCTACAAAGGAGCTCCCATAAGACTGTCAGCTTATTTCTCAACAGAAATATTGCAGGCCAGAAGGGAGTGGTGAGAAATATTCAAAGTGATGAAAAGCAAGGACCTACAACAAAGATTACTCCACTAGGCAAAGTTATCATTTAGAATTGAAGGACAAAGAGCTTCCCAGGCAAGGAAAAGCTAAAGGAATTTATCACCATCAAACCAGTATTACATGAAATGTTAAAGAGTCTTCTTTAAGAAGAAGAAAAGAACAATAAAATGGCAATAAATACATATCTATAATAATAAAAGCATAATATGCTAATTAGACCAGAAGTCCTTTCAGACGAAGCTGCGGTGGCAGGGGCCGAGGCAGAGGTGGCCACAGTGGCAGTGGAAGCCAAACCCTTTGCATGAATTTCGTGCATCGGGCCTCTAGTCTGTCAATAAATGAATCTAAAAATAAATAAATAAATAAATGAAAAAATAGGACAGAAATAGACTCAGATACCGAGACCACTTTGCCGTTTGCCATTGGGGGGGATGGGTGAAAAAGGTGAAAGGATTAAGAAGTACAAATTGGCTATTACAGAGTAGTAATGGGGATGTAAAGTATAACACAGGTAATACAGTCAATAATAGTCTAATAACTATATATGGTGTCAGATGGGTGTGAGATTTATTGAGATGATTACTTAGTAAGTTATGTGATGTCTAATTATGTTGTACACATGAAACTAATATAATATTGCATGTCAACTGTAATTGAAAATAAATGATTTTTTTTAAGGAAAGAAATTCTAGCACAGTCTACAGCAGGGATGAGCCTGGAGAACACAAAAGGACAATATTGTGTGATCCCACTTACGAGGGACCTCGAGTAGTCAGAGCCATAGAAAGGAGGTGATGGTGCCATGGGCTGAGGAAAGAAGGACTGGGCCACAGCCAGTTGCTTAGTGGTTAGAGCATCAGCCATGGACTGAAGGGTCCCGGATTTGACTCTGGTCAAGGGCAAGTACCTGGGTTGCAGGCTCGATCCCCAGCCCAGCTGGGGCACATGTAGGAGGCAATCAGTCAATGTCTCTCTCACATAGATGTTTCTGTCTGTCTCTCCTACTTCCTTCCACTTTCTCTAAAATCATGGAAAAAATATCCTCTGGTGAGGATTAACAAAAAAATAAAGAAAGAAGGAATGGGATTTGTTTTCTGTGGGGAGTTTCGGGTCTTTGAGATAAAATGGTGATGGCTATACCCTGAATGTCCTAAATACCACTGAACTATACACCTGGAAATGGTGAAGATGGTAATTTTTATGTGTATTTTACTTGAATAAAAAATTGGAAGAAAAACAAATCATGGTACTGTTTCAGTAAACTAACAATTCTATGCTCCGAGAGGTCACAGTTCAATTTCTAGTCAGGGCACATGCCCAGGTGGCAGGCTCAATCCCCAGTAGGGGTCATGCAAGAGGCAGCCAATTGATGTTACCCTCCCACATCGACATTTCTCTCTCCTCCTCCCTCTCTAAAATCAGTGATAATAATAATAAATTTTTTAAAGTAAGCAATTAAGTATGTTATCCTGAATCCCCTCCTAAAACAGAAAAGTTTATTAGTAAAAAAAATGGGCCAATAGCTTGTAGTGTACTTAATATTAATGTACCAAAGTTAATTGCTTAGTTTTGACATATATACCATGACTACTAAGATGTTAACATTAGGGAAACTACATAAAGGGCATACAGGAACTGGTTGTACTATCTTTGCAAGATTTCTCTAAATCTAACATTATTCCAAAATAAAAGTTTATTTTAAAATGAGTTTTAAAAAGCAAGCAACAACTTTAAAGTTAGAATTCCTACACAGAAGACAAAGACAACACAAATATATTAGAATTGACTAAGCAAGCCCCAAAATATGAACACCTCTACAGACAGCTACAGTAGGTGTGGAATGTTATTGTACTGTCCACTGCTGCCTAGCTATTATCCCAGAACCCACTAAGTGCAAAAGGCAGGCTGTTGGATTCCATATGGCAGTCCTAGTTCCTTATCGACCTGGGTGCTTTTCCACTTGGGTCACACGCGTTTCTCACTGCAGATACAGTGTAAACCTCCTTCTGCCAGCTCGTGCTTTTACATCTCTGTAGGCTGGTTGTACGTTTGTGAGTGTCCTCTTCGGAGTAAACAATGAACCCAGGCCCTCGGCGTACCGCTCCGACCAGACGGCCTTGACGGGCGGTCCGCCTTCCGGCTTTCACACGGTGCACAGACGGAAGTTTGTTTGGAAGCATACGGGCACCTGCACACACGTGGGGGTCACTTCAGCCACTGGAAGCCATGTTCAATGTGCTGTCGCTGTCAGAGGGAAAAGACCATGAAGCTTCATCGGTCACCGAGTGGTGGGAAGCAACTGGTAGAAACGTCTTGCTTTATTCTGCGTCTATTTGAATCCCAGGCTCAGAACGAAGGGGGAAAAAGCTTTCCTCAGAAAGACGCCGTGAAACACGGAGGTTCTCTTTCCCAGCCGGCCTCTTTTGTGTCAGGCCAACTATGTAAAAGCTGATCCGACTCACAGAAGCTGAGGAAATACACTGTCGCTTTTAACTACTCTGCCCAAGGGAGAACCCATTCAGGGCATTGTCTCTCCTTCCCCCCCCTCTCCAAGCAGGTGCCAGGAGCTACAGCTGCAGGTGCGGCTTGCATTTCCCTCCTCCACGACCTAAGGTCAGATAGTTAGCCTGCTTTGACCACAAATAGAGCTCTTAATTTCTCTAGCACAACCTGAATTTGATACGAAGCACTTACACAAAGAATGGTGCAGACAAGAAGGCAGCTTTATTGTACTTTGGGAGGGAAAACAGGATTCCATTTAGGGAAGGGAAAAAAAAGCCATTGACACTG
The DNA here is from genome assembly GCF_027574615.1 of Eptesicus fuscus. Lineage (NCBI taxonomy): Eukaryota > Metazoa > Chordata > Mammalia > Chiroptera > Vespertilionidae > Eptesicus > Eptesicus fuscus. The sequence continues at coordinate 2,785,361 of NC_072476.1, read as the reverse complement.
AGTGGGCAACAGCGCCATCTAGTGAAATGGTGGGGCACCACCAGGCTTCGGAGACCAGCTAGGAAAGGTGAGATTTGCTAGTGTAAATTTTCACCACAAAACATCAAAGATAATTAGGTCTTCAGAGAATGTAATTTTAAGAAACGATTTTTATCTTCGAAATGCATAAATGTATGTGCTTTCTCTGCTTTTCTGAGTAACAAATGAGTTTTGTTTTGAACAGACCATCAAATTAAGTCTCAATTTCAAAGTTATGAAACACTGGGGCAACCCGCCTCTTTGAACATCTATCACTCTTGCACTCTCGTTCAACAGTCTAATAGCAACCCTGGTAATGACAGACAGTTCAAAAAGGAGCAAAACTCAACTGTACAAGAACTACATTATTTACTCATTTCCGCCTTCTATTCTTACAGCCTATGGTGCTAAGTATTTGCACTTCACTTATTTGAATACCTGGAAAAAAGCTTTAGAACGTACCAACAATTTTGTATAAATCACATAACCCAACTCTTATTATGACTACACCATGACAGCGGGAGACCCGGGCGAGAGGATGTGGGAGGGCCGCTCCTAATGGATAATGAAGCCATTCTTCTCAAGGCCTCGGCGCGCCTTTACACCCAGCTGTTGCAGTGAACGTGTTGATTTGATGACTTCTATGAGCATATAAATGGGGATATTTAGTGAAACACCTGGCTGGGGAAAGAAATAAAGTTGTAACAATAACATATTGTTTATAAACAGCAATCTCAAATCGGCATCTCTGTGGTTACGAGATTTTAGATTCTGGGTTAGTGCTCTGCTCTTTGGAATATCCACAACGGTTACTGACCAGCTAAGGAGTTCCTGCATTGCAACATTTCTGGGTGGAGGCACTCACAGATTCTAGAATGCACAAGTCCGACACAGTCTTCATCAACCCATATGCTTGGCAACTAACAAATTCAGGGAAGGATTTCAGGATGAACCAAGTTCTGGGAAAGAGGTATACAAGTGTAGGGGAAGAAGTGGAATTAAAACATCTTTAGGCTCCGTTTTTTTTGGTAGACGTAACTGAATGTTTCAGTTCTGAGAACCTGAGATTGTCCAGAAACACGAAGTTCTGAGTGTAGGACGTTAGCTACCACAAAGGCAGACGCAGTGTTTTGCATTCCCCAAAGCAGCATGAATTGGGGAGTGGGTGGTAGTCCCTGAAGTACTGTATCCAAGTGAGGTGGTTCTCTTGACGGCCGGTCTGACTGCCTCAGTGTTCACAATTCACAGCCCCCCCCCCGCCCCCCGCCTCAGTCCTTCCTGCAGCCGCATCTTCCACATAACGTGACTAGTGGGGTGTCCCTGAAGTCAAAGCAGTGCAAGGTCCTGGGAGCCTTTCATGAACTCAAACCTGATACCGAAGCCATCGCCAAAAGCGTTTATTAGCATGATTAAAACATTTTCTTGAAGGACAGAAAGATGTCTAAACAGGAAAGAGTGCCCGTGGCTACACCTTACAACCAGTGTTTGCAACTGAAGGACCCCTTCACCGCCAGTCCTCGCTCCGTCAGAAACAACCCGCACCTGCTGTTCCCATGAGAAGTCGTGACTATTGCTGGACGGGAAGGAGTCCCCACCGCAACTGAGTATAAAAATACCTCCTGTAACTGGAGTGAGACCTGCACACTGAGTAAGAGTGGATAAAATCACCAAAGAGTTGGGTTGTTTTTTTAAAAAACATTCCTTTTACACACTACAAAGAAATAATTAGTATTTTGGCTTTTTAAATTCCTACATGATCTTTAGCCCGACAGTCCCCAGCTCCTCCCCTGCGTAATGGAGCGCGCAGGCTCTGCGGGTTACACGGGTTTGAGAACAAAGACAGCGTCGTCCAGGACGTAGTAGTCATTGTACATGTCCCCTTCGCACAGGTACGGCAGCCTGGTGAAAGCCTCGATAACAAAGCCCGCTTTCCCGAACACTTCCGGCAGACTGTTCACCTGCTCTTCCCAGTTCTGTCCCTTGATTTCCAAAATTTCTGACGGCTTCTCCCACTTGCCACCTACTAAAACAAATAAAGCATTAAGTTAAATTCTTGAACAAACAAGTTGTTGGAAGAGGGAGGGAGGGAAGAGGGTGCCAAGCGCTGGGTGCTCTGCTGACCCCTCCCAGGCCCCTGAGGTCGGGGACAGAGACAAGGAGCAGACGGGGCCAGGCTGAGGAGCCCGGCTGGCAGGCCAGCGGGTGACAGAGCAGCAGGAGCGCCGGGTCCCGCCCCAGAGCTCACCAAGGCCTGGAACACTGAGGCAGGAGCAAACGTGACACTGGAGAGAGGGCTTTGGATAAATACAAGGACACACCACTGCTGTCGTAAACTTATGCAACATATTAATGAGAGAGGTTTATTAGGCCGAAATAAAACTAGGTTAATACAGGATTTTAATGTATGAAAATAGATAATCAGTGTGCTTTTCAAGAGAAGTTGATCCACTCCCTAACTTTTCTTTAAAAATATATATATATATATATCTATATAGGCCTAAGTGACCATCGCAACCGAACGAACAACTGAGCAGGCTGTGTGGGGCGACCAGGCTGGCAGGGGGGTTAGTGAGGGGCAACCAAATGACCGAGAAGCAGTCTGTGTGGGGTGACCAGGCCAGCATGGGAGGCAATAAGGGGTGACCAGGCCAGTGGGGGGGCAGTTAGGGGCGACCAGGCCAGCGGGGGGGGGGCAGTTGGGGGCAACCAGGCCAGCAGGGGGGCAGTAAGGGGTGACCAGGCCAGCAGGGGGGCAGTTAGGGGTGACCAGGCCAGCAGGGGGGCAGTTAGGGGCAATCAGGCAGGCAGGCAGGTGAGTAGTTAGGAGCCAGTGGTCCCCAGGATCGGGCTTGAACCAGCAGTCCGAGGGGTCCCAGATTGGAGAGGGTGCAGGCTGGGCTGAGGGGACCCCCCCATATATATATATATTTATTATTGATTTCAGAGAGGGAGAGAGCGATAGAAACATCAATGATGAGAGAGAATCATTGATTGGCTGCCTCCTGCACGCACCCAACCAGGGATCGAGCCCACAATCTGGGCATGTGCCCTTGACTGGAATTGAACCTGGGACCCTTCAGTCTGCAGGCCGATGCTCTATCCACTGAGCCAAACCAGCTAGGGCCACTCCCTAACTTTTCAAAACAACTTCATAAAAGTAAAGCTCCAGGACCACAGACAGAGTGAGAACGGGTGTGTCCCGCATTCCCTGCACTGAAGCCGTGTCAGCCTCCTCCACATCTGAGCATCACAGGGGCAGCGGGAGGTCTTCAAGTTCACATACATACCAAGCATCGACTAGAGAGACACACACATAATGTAAATTCAGGGTGCTTGTCGGCACTATGGTGATGTAAAATAAACACACAAAAATGAAGTGTTACAAATGCAGATGGGGAAAGCGTTCTGTACGCGGGACACTGTCACTGTCAGTGCCCAGAGCACAGGCACCGAGAGGGAAGGTGTCACAGGACGCACTCTCCTGCCTCTCCTGCCACCAGCGCCAGCACACGCGCTCGGCCCTGGCATGAAGAGCTGCTGCCCCAGGAGTGAGGACGGAGCCTTCCCCCCCTCCCCGGCCCCTGGGGGTGGAGCAGTGGCGGGGCGCCAAGGCTGGGGCAGCACCGGTCAGGTGCTTGGCAGCAGCGTGGGCTTCAGATCAGCTTGATGGAGTGACCGGGGCATTCTTCTTGGCTGCAGCCCACATGCGATTCTCCGTCTTCCCAGCGGCTCTGGGACCCTCCATCCTTTCCTTAAATTCCCTTTTGCTTAGGTCAGCAGAGTCCGTTTCTGTTGCTTAGAAAGAACCTGAGCAGGAGGGGGCGGGAGCAGGGCTGGGAGGTATGGATGACAGGTTCCACACACCTGCTTCACCGACACAGGAAAAAGGGGTCACACAAAACTGGCACGCCACTTAGGGCACACAGCGCATTGTTCACTACACTGTGATGGGTTTACTGTCCACTAACCTCGCTCCGCTAGACCCAGCAGTGACCCCCAGGCCCGGAAGGAACTGCGCTGGACATTGACCTAATACTCTTTCCCGGGACACGCACAATCCAGGCTCACTCAGGCCATCTAGCACTGAGAGGCTTTGTAAAAAGCCGAGGCGAATGAATCATGTGAACACCTAGAAATGTGCTCCAGGCTCAAGTCCCAACTTCAAATGGCGAAACTGCATTACAAACAACATTTACACAATTTCAAAAAGTTCCTGATTGTGGTTCCTTAGTAAGAGTTCCTCTCTTCGGTTCTTCCTTTCTGAAAAGAGGAAAAGACGGGCAGCGCTCTCCACCCCGCACACAGACATGGAGGCTGTGGACGCGGCCAGGGCCCTCCTCGGCCTGGAAGTCGGTCTGATCCTGTGCTGTGTCGGTAAGCGGCTTTTTCTCCTCCACTTGACTTAAATCAATTGCTCTTTTTTGCCAAATGCATTTATATTTTAATTAAATACAAAATAATTTTCAAACGTGTAACATGATGGAAATTGTCTAAAGTGGTAGGTTTCCTTTCCCCCAGGGAAACAGGTGATAAAAGAGCAGCTGAGGAGGTTTCGTGTTAGCACTGAAACATCCCTTTGCTGTTCGCTGCTCTACAGAGAGGACCTCGCCAAAGGGTGAGCGTCCTGCAGGTCCAGGTGCCGGCCATCAGGGACGGGCTCCCACCCCGCACAGGGGGACAGAGCAGCTTCTGAAAAGCTGCGTCTGTAAATGAGAGAGAGAGAGACTCCGGGGGGGGGCGGGGGGCAAGGGGGGGGCTGCTTCAGCTCCTTTCCCGAGAATAACCACCCTCTCACAGACCTGGGTTTAAATTCTGCTGCTTCTGTTTTCATCCATGAAAGTGGTTCCCACCTCGCAGCTCTAACAATCTCATCAGAGTTTTGATAAATCTAATGATCACAGTTTTGCCCACAAAGTTTGAGTCGTAGGGCACAGAAGGCAGCAAAAGCTCTTAAAATTAACTTTTTACTTGTTAAAAATAAATATAAAAATGTTAACAGTGGTTATTTTGGGTGAAAGACCTATATGGGTGATTTCTCACTTGTACTCTCAATATTCTATTTTTTCTGTTAGGTGCACCTTATGTTTGTAAGCTTGTCACTGGTGTAATTTTAAAGTAGAACCCTGCTCTTTTAAAGATGCTCCCCGAAGGCGGGCGTGGGGCGCAGGTGGGGGCGCCGCGGCCGGGAGCGCACTGGGCCAGCTGCTCCCGCACGCTCAGACTGCCCCAGAGGCTTTCTCAGGGTCGGAAGTTCGCTTTTATCTTCTAGTTTTGTTTTTCAAAACAGTAAAATAACCTTTTTAAATTCCCCCCACCAAGGAGATAAACTTTCAACCTTTTCAGAGGGCACTGCCTTTGAAAAACCCTCCAGAACATGAGAGCTTACTGATCAACTTTCACAGCAGCAGGCTGTGTGCACATCATCCCAACTTCTCTTTTTCTGGAGACGTTGCTTCACTGGGCAGGAAGAAACACAAGTTTCCTCACACGTCTGCTCTCACAACTCAGGAAACCCTACCACTGATTTGCTCCCACTCAGACCCATTTTGCAGAACTGAAAATAGGCGGAGATATAAAACTCCAGAATTGCAAATATTTCTTTTATCCTGGGCATTAGTTCTCCAAGGAAAGTGCTAAAAGTCAGCTTCTCTTGCCCTGGTTGCTGCTCAGTGCTTAGAGTGTCAACCTGTGCACAGAAGGGCCTCGGGGTCAATGCCTGGTCAAGGGCATGTACCTGAGTTGCAGGTTCGATCCCTGACCCTGTCAGGCGTGTGTGGGAGGCAAGCGATCTATGTCTCTCTCTCACACACTGATGGTTCTCTCTGCCTCTCTCTCTTTCTTTCTCTCTCCTCCTTCCTCTATCCCTCTTTTCCTCCCTTTCTCTCTCCCCCACCCCTTTCCCTCCTTTTCACTTTCTCTAAAACTCAATGGCAAAAATACCCTCAGGTTAGGATTTTTTTTAATGTATTTTTATTGATTTCAGAGAGGAAGGAGAGAGAGAGATATATCAATGATGAGAATCACTGATCAGCTGTCTCCTGCACACCCCCTACTGGAGATTGAGGCAGAAACCCGGACATGTGCCCTTGACTGGAATTGAACCCAGGACCCTTCAGTCCGCGCAGGCTGATGCTCTATCCACTGAGCCAAACAAGCTAGGGTGGGTTAGGATTTACAAACCAAAAAAAAGCCAGCTTCTCTTTTAAGAATCCCTTCCCACAGAGGACTTGTAACTGAAACATTGGTTAATCTGTTACATTCCAACTGGCCCAAGTCCAAGTCAAAGCATCCAAATAAAATGATCACTCGCTGAAAGTCAGTGTTCGCTAGCGTCCGAGGTGACGTGTGGGCCGGAGGCGTGCGCTGCCGCTGAGCCTGTGCAGCCTGCCCGTGCCAGCGGGTGCCTGGTGACCGGACCCTCTCCCACGGCTCCCGTTGATGAGGTCACTTAAAAGCTCCCAGCTCGTCTCAAACTACAAATGCTGAACTTAAAACGCGGCGAGAACAGCTCTGCCTCCCAGCCAGGCCTGTAAGAAAGTGCACGTGAACAAGGCCCGTCCGGAGCTCGAGCACCTGACCAGCTGGTCTCTCTTCCACTTCATTTGCCGACACAGGCCACTTAGAAGCATACAACCAGGCAGAAGCCAGACTCCAAGTGGCCACAGTCACTCTACTGTGTCAGCCAATGCTACTGCAGGTCGAGCTCACCCCACGGGCTGTGGCAGAATCTCCACTTATAAACGCCTGGTGGCTTCCCAGCGTCACACGCCGGGTAGGGTCAGGGTAGGGTCAACCTGCATGACGGGAAGCAACACGACACGGTGGACGGCATGGCCTGGGTGTCCAGTCCCAGCCTGCTAACACCGCTGGGACGCCCGCAAGTATCTCTCAATGGCGGGGGGCACTGTGGAAGCAGGAAAGCAGCGATATCTCCTTTTCTGAAACATCCTTCTGCATCAGTGGTCTCAGCGGCCCCACGAGGGCAGGATGCTACCCCCGTTCTGCTAGTGAGGACGCTGGGCCACACCCCCCAGAGCAGGCAGAGCCAGGACCCCACCGCAGGCCTGTGCCTGTCGCCCCAAGTCTCCATCCAAGCAGCGGCCGTGGCCGGGGAACCAAACTTGCTGGGCCCGGCAGGCCTGGCCCGTTAGGCTCTGCCCAGCAGCGAGCCGGCGGCATCCCCGGTGTGCTTCTTGCCTGGCACAATGCTGCCCACAGAGACAGCCCAGCTCACAAGGGGGCAACTGTGAAGGCCCCTGAATTCCTAGCAATCCCACCCCACAAGGCAAACCCCAAATGCCCCGGCTCACTGGCTCCGTCACGGCAGCGACGCCCGCCTGAGGCTCTGATCCCAGACCGCACTGGACCCCAGTCCTGCGAGGCGGGTTCGGAGGAGGAAGCAGGCCCCGAGGTCCCAGGGAAGCGTGTCAGCCAGTCCGCCGAGCGTGATCGCGGGGACCCCGACGTTCTGCTCGGGCAGGCCGACCCCCTGGAACTTCTCCGGGGCTGTTCCCAGGAACCAGACGCGGCTGTGAGCCGCCGGCCAGGCCGGCCGGGAAACATGGGGAGTTGGGGAGTGAGGGCACTGGTGTCTGGTGTCAGTCTGGTTTGTGCCGCGTGAGGTAAGAAGGAAGCTGGGTTCCCAGGCCCACAAATGCCGAGATCAAAGCAGCGCTGTCTTCCTCCAGGTGCCGCGGGCGGCTGCACCGTCTCCGTCTCGCAGCCGCCTGTCCTCGAAGTAGACGACGCGCAAGGGGCTGTGACGGTGCCCTGCTCCTTCTCCACCGTGGGCTGCCCTGCCGAGCCGCCCAGCAGCCTGTGGTTCCGCTATGGGGCTCACCGGACGGAGACCCTCTGCGCGGACGGGTGCACAAGTGAGGCCGACAAGTTCACAGTGCGGAAGGCCCTGGCACAGAACCAGGTCTCCCTCACGGTCAACCGGCTGACGCCCAACGACAGCGCCATCTACGTCTGCGGACTCGCCTCGCCCAGCTCAGAGGACCCGAGGGCCAAGCAGGCCGGAGCGGGGACCGTGCTGGTGGTGAGAGGTCAGTGGTCACGGCTGTGCTCCAGCACACGGCACGCTGGCGGCCTTTAAACACGCTGCCCCCTACACTCGGCGCCACAGCTCTGCGCCTCAGTGCCCTGGCCGGGGAAGGCCCTGGCCCGAGCACAGGCCAGCGCACGGGGTGGCTGGAAAACCCCTGGGAGCGCCCCTCCAGCCGCCAGTCGGCGGTATGTCGGTGCCCGACCTCTCCCCACGCCCCGACGTCACTAGTGAGGGTGACCCTCCTTGTGTGGCGGTGAGGGGTGGAGCGCCCATGCCTCGCTAACCGCCCGTCCTCAGGAACTGGCCTGTATCACACCATCGAGAACAAAGCACTGCGGGGCGCATGGTGATCGATAACCGGGGCCCGGAGAAAACATGCATCGTGGGGAATAAACACTAGTCTGGGGAGAGGCCAAAGGGTGGCCCTGACCCTGCCATTCCGTGTGGACAGACATGGAAAGTTCCTGCCTTTTCCGTAGAACTCCTAATTTGGCACTTGAAACATTTTTTAAAAGTTTTCCCACTATAGTTAATTGGTTCGTTTCAGAAAAAATACATACATTGTATAAACTGAGTTCACAGGATAAGCATCTACAGGTATGTAATTGAAAAGTACAGGTTATTCAGATAATGATTACAAATCAAATTGTATTTTGTACTTCAAATAATCAAGTGCTTGAAGACAGCGTGTTACCCCACCCCTAGGAGAGCCCAGCACACCTCCTGCAAGGAGGGAGAATTCAGAATGTGAAACTGGACTCAATAATTCTCCTTCCAAGACTTCATGAGCAAGAAGGGGCGCGGAACAGCAGCTGTCTTTTCAGTGTGTAGCGAGCACTGAGGCCCCACGCCAGATGGCACTAGTCAGTGGCGTTCTGAACAGCTCGAGGCAGCAGCGCTGACAAGCACAGGGACACATCTGCACCCACAGACAGACTCCCAGACATGCACCCATCTCCACCAAGGGCACCCTGCATGCCCGTGAACTAACTGTCTTGAAATACCCACCTAACTTTAAGCAACGCTTTATATAAAAAGTGATTCTTACCTTTATGACAATTGAATTTTAAAACTTCTTCGTTTTAAAAACAAGTAACATTTTCAGTATAATACATTTTAAAAAACTGATGAACAGGCTTTAACTAGATCACATACTTGAATATCTTTAAAATCAAGAGACCATAAATACATTGTTATGGATTGCCAAGCGGAGTGTGTGTGTTTTACCTCTACATGCAGCTTCAGTTGAGCCTGAAATGTGTGTCACAGCAGTAAGTGCCCACTGACTGGCTGTCTCTGCTCTGCCCTTAACCAGGAGCGCGAGGCCCGGGCAAGGGCCTGCGGGGGCTCCTGGCGGCCCTGCTGGCTCTGCTCTCCCTCTACGTGGTCGCCGTGCTCGGGGTCTTCGTCCTCCTCACCAGGGTAAGTCCAACTGCCTTGCACTGGACCCCAGAGCCTTGACTATCATCACAAGGAAATGACTCCCCCCTCCCCACGCGGAGCTTCGGAACAGCTCCCCTCGTGACTGTGACCGTCTCCCTGAGTGGCGGCAGGAAATGCCGCCTGCTGGGGAGTCGGAGAAGCAAGCACATTTTCATCCCAGCAATCGTCACTGACCAGAGGGCCCGATGTTTTCTCTTTAAAACCTATAATACTGGAGTAAGGACCCTTCTTCAAAACCATCTTATATGTTATCTGTCTGCTGCAGGGGGAAGGGGAGAGTTAAGAATGAGCAAAAAGGGTCTGGCCAGGGTGGCTCAGCAGTTAAGCGTTGGCCAATGAGCCAGGAGACTGGGACACATGACTAGGCTCGCTCCCCAGTGGAGGGTATGGGAGGCAGCCAATCAGTGCTTCTCTCTCATCACTGATGTTTCTATCTTTCCCTCTCCTTTCCTCTCTGAAATCAATAAAAATATATTTTTTTAAAAAAGAATGAGCAAAAAAGAGTTAACAAAAAGATTAGGAGTTGCCTAAATATTTTTTAAAAGCCTAAAGTTTTTTAGAAAGTACCTGTCTCGCCGAAACCGGTTTGGCTCAGTGGATAGAGCGTCAGCCTGCAGACTCAAGGGTCCCAGGTTCGATTCCGGTCAAGGGCATGTACCTTGGTTGCGGGCACATCCCCAGTGGGGGGTGTGCAGGAGGCAGCTGATCGATGTTTCTCTCTCATCGATGTTTCTAACTGTCTATCCTTCTCTCTTCTTCTCTGTAAAAAAATCAATAAAATATATTAAAAAAAAAAAAAGAAAGTACCTGTCTCCTGGCTGCTCATATGCTGCTATCAGAGGGGATCTATGTGTGTGATATCAGGGTTGCTATAAATACAACAATCAATATAAGTCTGAGTTATTTTATTAATATAATAAAAGCATCTCAGAAACGGCATGAAAATGACTAACTCTTACTGTACAGCATTAAATATTAAGTTAGCTCCATCTTATGGTAGGTGCCCACCGCAATTGTTTTGAGTACATAAAATATCTCCTAACATTTTCCTTTTCTTTCTGACAGTCAAAATCTAACACTCTAAGAAACAAAGAAAAAGAAGATTCACAAAAGGTCAGACCAATGCTTGTAAAGTATCTTTTACACTCTGGCTGGTTGTAACTATTTCAAATCCGAAACAGTTTAAGAGACACAGAGAGCATCATGGCAACTTTCAACCACCGCTACTGTCTCCTATTGTTGAGAAACTCAATGATAATCTCAAATGATAAGCTGAGATTGAAACTTGATAGTTCTCGGCCATAAATTCTACTTAATATACTAAAGATATCAGAGTTAATGGTAGGAATAGGTATGCTGGGGGCGGGGGGCACATCCAGCACTTCCGGTCCTAAGACAGGCACTTTTTCTCGTTTGCATTTACAGAAAAAGAGTGCCAGGCGTATTTTTCAGGAAATTGCTCAAGAACTTTATAATAAGAGACATGTGGGAACAAGTCAACAACCTGTAAGTATAAAGTCTGAGAAAGACGTCATGCCATGATACAGCATGCTTGACTGAGCACTGAGCTGCCAACACGCCATCGATAGGACGGTTTCCTGCCGAGCTTCCAGATGCAGGGAGTTCTCACTCGGGGCCTGTCCGGGTAAACGCCGCCCAATGCCGCCCGGCACGGCAGAGACCAGCAGGCGCCTCAGTGACGTGGGCTCTGGGAAGCACAGTGGCTACCGGCAATGCTTCCGTGCAGACGAGGGTGGTGGGGCCAGCGGCTCCTCTGTACAGTGTGCAGGAGCAGACACCACATCGGTGCCGCACACACTTGCGGATCGAGCCATATAGTAAACATTATTTGTTGCCAATAAGGCAGACAGAAATTCACAGCTGAAAAGACACAGCTAACGGGAATAAAAGCTGGCTGTGTCTTCAGTCTCGGGGCTGGGCGGCAGGAAGAATGCCCGGCCACCTTGGCCAGCGTCTCTCCGGAGCCCGGTGTGAACAGGTGTTTCCAACAGGACGCTGCTGCACAGCCCGCACAGCGATACTCCGGTCCCTGACACACGACCAGACGCTCAGATTTGAGTTAAAATTAAAAAATACTGAGCTTATGTACTACTAAGGATGTTTTCCTCCTAAACAGCAGCTAAAGGGCAAATGTAACAGGTTTCTGAAAGAGGTGTTTTTTAAAAATCACTTTTAAAAAGAATTTTCATGCAGGAGAGAATATCGCAGGCGTCCTCAAACTACGGCCCGCGGGCCACATGCGGGTGTTTCTGCCGTTTTGTTTTTTCACTTCAAAATAAGATATGTGCAGTGTGCATAGGAATTTGTTCATAGTTTTTTTTTTAAACTATAGTCCGGCCCTCCAACGGTCTGAGGGACAGTGAACTGGCCCCTGTTTAAAAAGTTTGAGGACCCCTGGTGTAAGGAATCATTTCATTCTGGCGTATCTGCCGAGCTTCCACATGCAGGGAGTTCTCACATGGAGAACTAAGAAGTGGAGTGCCCGCCAGAGGTGCCGCTCGCTCTGAATAATGCTAACGCCCGTTCACCCTTTTCTTAGTGAGGCCGGCATCTGTTCCGGCAAAGGGGCAAAGGGGCCTGCAGAAGGCCTGGGAATCGGAACTGCAGCACGTTTCAGCCAGGGCTGTGGCAATGGCATCTGAACAAGAAAAGTAACGTTCAGTTCCCACAACGTTGCTAAATACTTGACCTTTAAAGTACGGGAAGGGCACTCAGGAACCAGAATGCAAGATGGTATATCTGTTGCGTTCAGTGTGCATCATTGGTTATGTAACCTTAAACATGGCTTATGACTATTGCAGGAGAAAGACAACACCTATGAAAACAGGACAGCACTGGACAACTATGAACGACCATAGGAATTATTTAACCTTCAATTACGTCACTGAAAATTCAGAAGTTATGGCAGTTTTAATGGATATATACCCACCAGGCTTTAAAAACACAAACAAAGATGAATGGAAAAGACAACTGGGCACAAGGAAGGATGCTGGGTACAAGAAACTACAACCACAGTAACTACCGAACACTCCAACTCAACGGAACTGCACACCCCGGCCTACCTCGCTAAAAGAATTCCAAGCATTCTAACACTTTCCAGAAAGCTCGTTTTATACCATGCATCCCATATGTGCTTCATTCAATATGAGGTGCGTGATGACGATTACCCGGAAGATCTGAAGTCATACCATATGCCTCAGTCTTGAGTGGAGGAACCGTCTATGGGTTGTACAAGTGGTGGCCCAATGAGATTAAGCTGGAGGGAGGGAGGGAGGGAGGGAGAGAGGGAGGGAGGGGGGGGAGGAGGGGTCAAAATCTGAGCTGGAGAAAAATCATCTCACAAAGTACCTTGGAGCAAAAATCATCTCCTTTATACTGCCTCAGGGAATAGCATAGTGCACATTCTCGGCCTTTAAAGTACGGGAAGGGCACTCAGGACCCAGAATGCAAGATGGCATATATGTTGCGTTCAGTGTGCATCATTGCATTCAGTGTGCATCATTGGCCAGGTATGCAAAATGCTACCAACAAAGAGTGAGACTAGCATAGAATACAGAGTAAGAACACGGTAGCTAGAATATAGAAAATCCAAAGCAGAAGGTTGAACAGAGAAAACCTCAGAACTGATCACCCCAGCCAACTCTGCATGTCTACATTGTGCCAAGAAAACAGGTTATGGATTGTTCTTTGAAGGCTACTTCAGTGCAAAAAAATTTATTTAAAGTGCCTGCAAGTGTACACTCACTACTAAATATGAGTTACAGCCTATTGTTTTTACTTCATTAAAGTGTTTCTTTTAAAATGGCATTAAATAAGTGTACTCTTATTTTTAAAACCCAGATAGAATTTAAATATTTTAAGATCCCTTTGAAAACGTTTGGCATGATGGATGACTTAAATCCATAATCTTCAATCTTTCTAGTTACACATGCCAGAAGAAATGGAAAGAGGAGGGGAGCGTGTAAACACATTTTATTTGTGTGTATAAATATGTTGTGTATGTATGCTTTGTTAAGTACAGTGTATGTGTGAGCATGTATGTGTGTATCTTAGACATCGAAATAGAAATTAAACAACTGGCATAAAAAGTAATATACAGTTGACTCTTAAACAATGCAGGAGTTAGGGACACCAACTTCCTCTCCCCTGAGCAGTCAAAAATACACTTATAACTTTTGATTCCCCAAAACTTAACTACTAACAGCCTACTATTGACCAGAAGCCTTACATAAACAGCAAACACATATTTTGTATGTTATATATATTATATACTATGTCCTTACAACAAAATAAGCTAGATAAAATGTTATTAAGAGTGCCTGGTATATGTATAATGTGCATTCTTTTTTTTAATATGTATTTTTACTGATTTCAGAGAGGAAGGAGAGGGAGAGAAAGATAGAGACATCAACGATGAGAGAATCATCGATCGGCTGCCTCCTGCACACCCCACACTGGGGGTCGATTCCCAGGAATGTGCCCGACCGGGAATCGAACTGTAACCTCACGGTTCACAGGTCGATGCTCAACCACTGAGCCCCGCCAGCCAGGCTAATGTGTATTCCTTTATTCATCCATCATAAGCCAACAATACTTACTGAGCACTTTATGAGTGCAAGCTGAAGGCCTCTGCGCACTGCCCTGGGTCCTGCCGAGCGTGCCCTTCCCAGCCCCCGTCCACGCTCTCATGCTTCTTTTCATGCTGTTCCCTCTGCCGAGCAAAAAGCTTCACAGAAACCAACACAGCTCCCGTGTCACCTCCCACAGAAACACACAGTACCTTGTCACATTTCCTATCAGACTACCCTGCACTGTCCCTTTACATCTGCCTTCGGTACTATTCTGTGAGTGTTGTAAGGCTAGAAGCATGTTTTCATTACATCTTTGCATGTCCACTGTCTCGGCAATGCCTGGTATGTAGCAGGCTCTCCGATGTCATTATATGAATGCAACTGAACAATGTTTCTATAGAAAAATACTTTTTCTGCACTTCAATGAGCCATGACGCACATTCACTGCTTAGCCATCGACCCTCACACCCCTCCATAAAGACTGCTACTATCTGAGCACCCAGAATAGGCACTGGAAAGATTACGTGACAGCTTTCTGTGAGATTACGTTTCCCATGACAATGGAAACAGAATGATACTGAAAGAACTAAAGAGGGAAACAGACAGAGCCGTGGTTCCAGGGTCTACACACCCTACAGGGCACTGAAGCCACACGGGGAAAGATGGTGGTGGGCTTTCAGAATGAGCCCCCTCCCCCTGCTGTGTAAGAGGAGAGCTGCACCTCCCCAATAGGAATGCACTTGAGTCTCCGTGGAGCAAGTCACATAAACCCATGCCAAGTGCCAACTCTGAGCTGAAATCAGAAAGCAGGATAAAGACGTCAGGTTATGATCATTATTGTTAAAGGCGCTCGACAGGCAGGTCTAAAGGACATTGACAAATATTTCAGACTGAAGAACTGTGAACAAATATGGTCAATGAAGCCACAAATAAAAACCAAGTAACAATGGGGTGGGATAACATAACTCTGGCATGGCAAATGCCAGTGCTGAAACAGACACCGCTGAGCACTACCCTCCACATCAGATTATTTAATCCTCACGGCGTACCTCCAGGTAAGTATTAGCCCATTTTACAGATGAAACACTAAGCTTAGTGAGAGGCCCAGGTAGGAGGGGATACCCACGTTTCTAACTCAGGCTGCCCTCAAAGCCCAAGTTCTCCCCGGAAACAGCCCGCCAGTCTTGCTCGGTCTGTTTAGACAGATGGGAACTCTTCAACTAAATGTGTCTAATTTAACTACAACAATCAGCACGGAAAAAGTGAGAAAGCGCCAAAGGCTACTTTCCAAACAGCTGCTGTCACCGGAGAAAACTACTAAACTTCAGTAGATAACCACGTGCCATTTAAACTGTTGGAGGGCATAAAACCTTCCAAATCAGTTTTTACAAAGCCAGCAGAACACTGATACCAAAACATGACACAGATAACACCCACCAAATAAACACAGACCAAACATCATTCACCAGCGTTAACGCTCATATTTTACTTAGAATTTTCAAAAAATAATCCAGTGATGCGTTACAAGTCTATCCAGTCTAAACCCAGAACTGCAAGGCTGGATATATATAAGAAAAGTGCTTTTAGTTTATGAAGTCAAAGGAGAAACTCAGCATAACCACACCTCCATCGATGTTGAAAACACCAGTGAAATATTCAATAGTGATTCCCGATTTTTTAAACTCTTAATAAAATAGGATTTTTAAAATATGTAGCTCAAGGCAAACAACATCAACCTCAAGGCAAAAGATAGTATCATATTTAAAGTGGAAACATTTCATTAAACTCAAAATGAAGACAAAAATGTCCACTGTTTTTTATTAACATTTTCTGGAATTAACTACCAATTCACTTGGACCAAAATCAAAAAGTCTGAAAATGAAAAGTAGCAAAATTATTTGCAGATGCTGTAACTGTGTATCAACAAAACACAAGAGAATCTATTAAAAAAATTGTTGGAAACACTAAGAGAATTCAGTAAGATAAAGATAAAAATATCAACTCCCTACGTATACACGGTATTATTCCTTCTAAAACAGAATGGAAGAGCCTCTTGCAACTACAGGAACAAACCTGGAGGACTGGTGCTCAGTGAAGTGGGTAGATGCTGTATGATCTCACTCATGTGTGGGAACTAAACGAGCCAAACTCCTAGACCAGAGAGGACAATAGTTGGCAGGGGCAGGGGTGTGGGAAAAGTGGGGAGATGCTAGTCAAACTGCCAGATGATGACTAGGTCTTGGAGATCTGGTGTACAGCAAGTGACTATCCTAATATATAAAAAGCCAGGGGCCTCACGACCGAAACAACCAGACAGACGACCGAACAGCAGGCTGCGTGGGTGACCAGGCTGGCAGGAGGGTTAGTGAGGGACGACCAAATGACTGAACAGCAGGCTGCATGGGGCAACCAGGCTGGCAGGGGGGCAGTTGTGGGCGACCAGGCCGGGGGGGGGGGGCAGTTGGGGGCAACCAGGCCAGCAGGGGGGGACGGGCAGTAAGTGGCTACCAGGCCGGCAGGCGGGGGGCAGTTGGGGGCAACCAGGCTAGCAGGGGAGCAGTGAGGGGCGACCAGGCCAGCAGGGGGGGCAGTTAGGGGCGAACAGGCCAGCAGAGAGGGGTAGTTGGGGGCAACCAGGCCAGTGGGGGGGGCAGTTGGGGACGACCAGGCCGGCAGGCAGAGGCGTTAGGGGCAATCAGGCAGGCAGGCAGGTGAGCAGTTAGGAGCCAGCAGTCCCAGATTATGAGAAGGATGTCCCAGATTGGAGAGGGTGCAGGCTGGGCTGAGGGGACCCCCCAATACACAAATTTCGTGCACCAGGCCTCTAGTCTATATGTATATATATAAAAGCCAAGCAACTGGAACGATCGATCACTATGAAGTGCACTGCAGCTGGCCAACCGGCCTGATCGGGGGCAGGGTCAGCCAGCCAACTTCCTGCAGCCCCTCCCCCCCAAACTGGCCCAGCCCCTGATTGGCCCCCCGCGCCCCAATCGAGGGCAGAGATGGCTGGCCAACTTCCCGCAGCCCCTCCCCCCGGCTGGCCCCAACCCCAATCAGCTCCCCCACCCCGATCGGGGACGGGGACGGCAGCCAACCTCCCACAGCCCCTCCCCGGGCCGGCTAGTCTATATATATAAAAGTCCAGCAACCTGAACGGCGAAAGACCAGAATGACCGGTGGCTATGACGCGCACTACAGCAGCCAACCAGCCTGATCCGGGCCCTGATTGGCGCCCCCCGCCCTCCGCCAAGCCAGCCCAGCCCCCGATCAACCCCAACACCCCTATCAGGGGCGGGGCTGGCTGACCAACCACCCGGGGATGAGTCTGGGCCCCCATCTGGGCAGGCTGGCCGAACCCCACCCCTGCACAAATTCATGCACTGGGCCTCTAGTAGTTAATAATACTGTATAGTATACTATATGAGACATGCTAAGAGAGTGGGTCCTAAGTGTTCATATTCACACATACAAAATGTAACTATATGAGGAGGTGGATAATCACTTATATAATATACATATATTAAATCATCACATTGTGTACCTTATATACAATTTTTTAAAACTTTATTTTTATTGTTGACACTATTACAAACATCCTCATTTCCCTCCATTTTTGCCCACCTCCACACAGGCCCCACCCACCCTCCCTCTGGCCAGCACCACACTGTTGTCTGTGAAATAGATACAATTTTTATTTATCAACTATACCTCAATGAAGCTGGGGAAAGTTTAAAAATAAAAAATATGATAGAAGAAAAATTCCTATTTAAAATATCACACACACACACACACACACACACACACACGATTAGAAAACTTTATATTACTACTTAGAAAGACACAATTTTGCATTTTTTCCCAATTAACCTAAGTAACAAAATCACTGCGGTTCAATTTTGAGTCAAATAAAAATTACACACAAGGAATAACTTAATATACAATGGCTTTTTGTTAAAAGATAAATTGAGCCAGGTATGCAAAGCAGCCCAGTATCCATGACCTCACAGAGCAAGATCATCTCGCACCTCCCAGTCCTCAGTGCCACTTGGAGAGCATCAATCAGAATCTAGTACTCAGTGGCCTAGAGAAAGGAAGCCATGCCAGAGTGCGAGGAGCAGTCTGCAAAACTGACAGCGCCTCCAGCACCCCAGCACCCACGCTTCTCATCTCGGGTGCTGTGTGTCACGCAGACGCCTGGCATTCAGCGGGCATCCCTTGTAGCCACCATCAAGGAGCTTGTGTTAGTCCTTACTGGAAACCGCCCTCTTGCCCAACGTGACTTCCTCTCAATATTTAGTGTCGGAAGCACAAGGAAATAAAAGTCATGGTCAAACTGGTATTTCTCCCCCTGTGCTTCCACCTCCCCTATGCCAGGAAGTTGCACTCAAGTTTCTGTCGAGTGGTTGCCCAACAGGACCCAGCAAGCCAGGCTTACACCTGATGACCATGACTGCCGCAGAGGCGGGCTGAGGCTCAGTCACAGGCGTGGCACAGAGTCACCCCGAGGACACTCACTGTACAGCACCCGTGTATGATACAGGGGCACTCATGCCTACAGCAGCTTTTCTTTACCATGACAAACAGTTCAACAACAGGGATGTAAAAATAGACATGGGGGAGGGAACATATGTCTGTTTTCTTTCCCACCCTCCATTTTGTCTATCATCAACACAAATCTAAAACCGTTTGGTAAATGTTAAGACAAGCATTAAATATACAGAGTCAAACCTGAGGGGGGAAATAAAGACAAGAAGAAATTAAGGAGCTAGTCAGCGGCAACACAGATCCACAGATCTTCACAGACATCCACTCACCACAATGCTTACAAAATAATGGGTTTCTTTAAAATGTCTGCAAGCTCTTAGAGGTTTTGAACCCAGGCTGAGCTAGGCAGTAAAAAATAAATAAATAACCTAAAGATTTAAAAATATTAACATGTATTACTTATACAATAAACTAGAGGCCCAGTGCATGAATTCATGCATGGGTGGGGTCCCTCAGCCTGGCCAGTGATCAGGGTCAGACAGCCAGGGGGAGGGACCGTGGGAGGTTGGCCGGCCACAGGAGGTTGGCTGTGGGAGCGCACTGACCACCAGGGGGCAGCTTCTGCTTGAGCATCTTCCCCCTTGTGGTCAGTGCGTGTCATAGTGACCGGTCAACAGGTCGTTTGGTCAACCGATCATTTGGTCAACTGGTCGTAAGAGTCGCTTAGGCTTTTATATATATAGATAATTTTATATTACTGTACATTAACTTACAAAAATGCAGGAGAGTCTTCAAGTCATATAACTTTCAACGTGACCTGAAACGCAAACCACACTAGCTGAAACTGAGTCAGTGTGAACTGCTGCCACTAGCCAGAGCGCATCTGAACGAACAGAACCAAACCACTTCTCATCTACTCTCCCTTCAGTAGTGCTGAAGAACAGACCAACAATGGAAAAACCAATGTTACACAAAGAAATGATACAAGCTGCAACACAAAAAGGGAAAAACAGGTGACAGCAATTATCATTTTTAGAGTCTGGGACAAGAAATTTAAAATACAAAACAGCTACAACATTCTGCAAGTATATATGGGAAGATTTAAGGCATCATTTATAGCTTGACTCAGCTTATAAGCTAATATATGGTGCAAGCTCCATTTAAAAGCAGAAAATATGGGCCACAGTAGGCTTCCCATGTGGAGTGGGCTGACCCAACTGAGTACTAATTATTACCACTGCAAAGGGACTAGAGTTCTATGACAGACACATCAATCCCTGGCTGGTAGCGAAGTGGTTAGATCACCAAACCCATGCACCAAAGGGTCATGGGTTCGATTCCCAGTCAAGGGCACGTACTTGGGTTGCAGGTTCGACCCTTGGCCCCAGCTGGGCCACATGCAGGAGGCAACCGATCACTGTATCTCTCTCCCATAGATGTTTCTCTCCCCACCCCCCTTCCACTCTCTCTGAAAATCAATGGAAAAAATATTCTCGGGTGAGGATTCACTACAAAACAAAACAAAAAAATCCACATCGAGATGAACACTCATCAAGGAAGTATTTTCCAGGCCATTCCAAGAAACAGAATCACAAACACCAATAACCACCTATGCTGGGGAAGCACGGCCTGACCACACTCACCGTTTTCCACATAGGGATGGAAGGGCAAGACCAGGGCAAGGATGACCCTGCCTCTAGTTGGCTCCAAGACACTTCTGATATCTTTTAACAAAGTCAGGGGCTGATCACAGCGGTCCAGCAAATTCAAGCAGCTGATGACATCATACTGGAACCCTGTATTCTGCCATTCATTTATACCGAGCACTCTGGAAAAATCAGAAAGAACTGGATTGATACAAACTCCCTTACAGACACCTTTAAAAATAACTGCGATGCCAGTAAAGGCTCTAACTTTGTCTTCTAATTCAAAGTGAATTCAAATCTTCATTTATAACCTATGTTTGCAGAAATAAAAGGGTCAGGGCAAGAGAAAAATAGCTACCATATTTCCTTAAATTTAGCATTTCACCTATTTCCAAATCTCAAAACATATAAAATTTTCTTTTCAAGAGCTAATCATTATTTAATAATTATGACAATATGATAAAAATGATTATAAAACTAAAGCATCAAATCCTTGAACATCAGTTAATGAAGAAAGAGTCCTACTTTCTACATAAACTGGAATTTAATCATAAAATACATATTTATGGCTTCTATTCCTAGTGTCCCTCCTATTTAAAAAAATGTTTTTTATTGTTGATAGTATTACAGATGTCTCCCATTCCCCGCTTTATCCCTTCGTCCCAGTTACTATCCCCACCCAGGTCTTCACCCTCTCCTAATTTTAAGAAAGGCTGGGGGTGGTACAGATAATTCCCATTTTCAACCTATGACCTATTGAGCATATCTGTTCCCAGAAGAGAGATACGACTTCATACTTTAAGATTTTCACGTCTAAATCCCTTTACGGAAGAGAAAGCACAGGACACCCCATTAAAGCCGTGAGCTCACACAGAGCACAGTGCACACACCACCCTCAGTCTCTCCCTCCCCTCTGCCCCCTTTTTCTCAAAGCACACTCCTAGTGCTTTACCATGTTTATCCATAGAAAGGGGGCGATCTTATAGCAAGAGTCTTATAGCAAGAGTCTTTTTCAGCCACACCATCACGGCATTTTATATCTTCTCCACTCCTCCTGCTTGGTTATAGCAATCAGAATGTGGTAGGTCACCAAGACTGGTTTGGCTCAGTGGATAGAGCATCGGCCTGCGGACTCAGGGGTCCCGGGTTCGATTCCAGTCAAGGGCTTGTACCTTGGTTGTGGGCACGTCCCCAGTGGGGGGTGTGCAGGAGGCAGCTGATCGATGTTTCTCTCTCATCGATGCTTCTAACTCTCTATCCCTCTCCCTTCCTCTCTGTAAAAAATCAATAAAATATATTTTTTTAAAAAAAGAATGTGGTAGGTGATGCCTGTTACAACAGACAGGAAAAGGATCCCCAGCCCTGGCCGGGTGGCTCAGTTGGTTGGAGCGTCGTCCCACACACCAAAGGTTGCAGGTTCACCTCCCGGTCAGGGCACATACATAGGTCCAATCCCCTGTTGGAGCATGTGCGGGAGGCAACCAATCAATGTTTTTCTCTCAATCTTTCTCTAAAGATCAATGAACATGGCCACGGGTGAGGATTTAAGAAAAAGGAGTCTGGTAAACAAGTCTTTCATGATGCTGAGCAGATATAGCAGAGATAACCTAGAAAATTCTAAACATATCTTGAGGGCTGCTTGGGGAAAACTCACTTTGCTTCCCACACTTACTTTCAAAACACAGATTTTTTTTAAGTGGGCGGAGAGTCAGGTTAGGAATTTCAGCATGACTTAAGCTACTGTTATAACAAAGGTCAGACATGTGAAACGGTAAATTAATTTCTAACTGAAGGAATACGGTTTAATTATCACCACACAGACCTAGGAGGATTTATCGGCGACAGATAGCTGGAGCTAAGGGAGGTCTTATGAATCAGTCCTGTGACATCCCTGACCACTTTTTAAACTCTGAGGATGACAAGGACTTGGATGCTGAAGCTGGGAGGAAGGTCAATCTCCTTGATCTCTAATTCAGCTTCTAAGGCCCAGTTGTGCCGGATCATACACACACGTGCTCCCTTCTTCCGTGAAAAAGCCCACTGGAGATCTGTGTGCAGTAACCTTCCCTCCACCCCCTTCCCACGTGGTCTCCTCTGCCCCAGGCTCAACATCTCCGTGTTTTGCCAATATTCTAAGAGCCGCTTTGTCCTGCTCTGGGAGCGACGCTGACACACTGTATAAGCAGAAACTTAGGTGGATAGGAAAGTGAGTATGTAATTCTTTCTCCCTTCTAAGGCGAAGCCCAGCTTCTCTTAGGTGCCCCCCACTTCCCATCTCCCCATTCTATACTCAGCCCCCTTTTCTCCCATTCAACAGAAGCCATACTGAACAAAGAGCCTTCTTCCTAAGTCTCCCAAGCAATGGATGGTCTTAAAACCAAGATTTGACACTTCATATTCATTAGGAGGCTATTATAAGAAAGGAAAGAAGGAAGGGAGGAAGTGGGGGAAGGGAAAGGGGGAAGGAAGGGAGGGGGGAGGGAGGGGGAGAGGGAGGGGGAGGGAGAGAGGGAGGGAGGGAAGGAAGGAAGAGGAAGGGAAAGAAAGAAAATAAGTATTGGCGAAGATGTAGAGAAACTGAAACTCATGTACACTGCTGCAAAATGGTGTAGCTGCTGGGAAAAAATTCCTTAGAAAGTTAAACAGCAACCAGTGCGGCTCAGTGGTTGAGCGTCGACTGATGAACCAGGAGGTCACCGTTCGATTCCCAGTCAGGGCACATGCCAGGGTTGCAGGCTCCATCCCAGGTTGGCTGGGGCACATGTAGAAGGCAACCGATCGATGTTTCTCTCTTACATGGATGTTTCTCTCTCTCTCTCTCTCCCCCCTCTCCCTTCCTCTCTGTAAAAATCAGTAAAAACATGTCTTTCTCAAAAAAGTTAAACATAGAACTACCATATGACCCAACAATTCCACTGGGCATACACACAAAAGAAGTGAAAGCAGGCTCTAACCGGTACGGGGACACCCAGGTTCACAGCAGCATTACTCACAACAGCCGAAAGGTGGGAACAGCCCAGGTGTCCACTGGCAGATGCAGGGGTGCAAAAGGAGAGGTTTCTGACACCGGCTACACATGGATGAGCTCTGAAGGTACTATTTTAAGTGAACTAAGCCAGTCACAAAGGAACAAATACGGTAAGATTCCTTTCATTTGAGGACCTAGAGTAGTCAAATATGTAGAGACAGAAAGCAGAACAGTGGCTGCCAAGGGCTGGGGAGAAGGAGTGGGAGTTCAGTGTTGAATGGGTATGAAGCCAGCTTGGGAAAATGAAAAGGTTCTGATGGTTACACAACAATGTGAATGTGCTTAACCCCACTGAACCACACACTTAGGAATGAACAGAACAGTAAATTCTATATTACAGATTATTACAATGAAATTTTTTTTTCATTAAAATATTTCAGAATGCCAGATTCTAACCAGGGAACATCTGATCTCTTTCCAGGCTGGCTCCCACCTGCTCTCTTCCGCCCAGTAGTCCCAACTCTGCCAAGGAAAGCGGACTTCTCTCGCAAGTCCACTTCACTGTAATGTGGAAAGTTGTTCTTTTTAGTTCCTAATCATGGAAAATTGTTTCTGATGCATATCATTAAATAATATGCTCAATAATATGTGTCAAGAAGACACCTACAATCAAGAAAAGTAGCCCAAATCATGTCTAAAAGTTATACCTGTATTTCTTCTTCTGAAGCTGCCATATCATCGTTTCAGACAGCTCAGTGGCGTAAATTTCTTCAAAATGCGGGCTCATGATTTTTGTGACTTCTCCATCCCCAGCACCTAAGTCGAGAAGTCTATGGGTTTTCCAGTCGGGGTTAATTCTCAGCAGCCTCTGAAACTGATCTGGGGAGAACACAAACATGGAGCCTCTTCCGAGCAACCTGGAAAAAGGACAACGTGGAAGAGTTAACACAGGTAAGCACTGCCCATACACACACACACACAGAGCGGCCGTGGGACTCACACCAACAGCTCTTTGAACTTACAAAATGTTTAGTTTATATGATTATGTGATTGAAATATAGATCCTATTTTATATGATTTATATCATGGTTAAAGAGCAATGTTTGTAAAATAAGGAAATACCTCCAGGTAGCATCATTTGCCTTTGAGGTTGCAAATACCCCAAAAGGAGGGGGGCAAGGAGAGGAATAAAAGGTGAAAGAGAGGCCGTGGCTGGTTTGGCTCAGTGGATAGAGCGTCCGCCTGCAGACTGAAGGGTCTTGTGTTCGATTCCGGTCAAGGGCACATGCCTGGGTTGCAGGCTCGATCCCCAGTAGGGGGCATGCAGGAGGCAGCCAATCAATGATTCTCTCTCATCACTGATGTTTCTATCTCTCCCTCTCGCTTCCTCTCTGAAATCAATAAAAATATCTTTTTTTAAAAAAAGATGGAAAGGGAAAAGAATGAGAGGGGAAGAGAAGGGAAGAGAAAAATGACTAAGAAAAGATGAATGTGAAAAATTTATATCAAAATAGGAAGGAGTAACAGAAAACATGTTTATCAGGTTAAAAAGATGGCAGACCAACAGAAACAGGCCATAACACTAGCCAACAATACAAAGCAAAAACACCAAATATGAAAAAGAAGCCTTTATGAAACTAAACAAATAGTAAGAAAAAACAGTTGTAGTATGATTTATTTTTAAGACAAAAGAGAAAAAGAGTGGTCCTTGTAATATCAGTTAATTTGCATTAAGAAAGTAGATTCATACTTGTGTCAATTTATATACAATTGGTGGGGCCTATTATTTCTAAGGACCCTAAAGAAACTCTCAAAATCATAGCAATGCCTTTGGAAAACAGACTGAGGCGTTAAGGTGCAACAGAACCCTGGAAAGAAGGCACAGCTTACGCCAAGCCTCCTGGAAGCCTCGTGGAAATAACACACTCCAATCAGAACTGGTTTTCTGGCTCTCAAACCATGGCTGGTCTAGAGCAGGGACTCACACTTTCTTACATGCAGTGGAACCCACAGACAGTGCACAGCGATCGGGAGCCACCTGGAGAGGTGGAGTGCGATCTGGGTGCCCCAGGGCCTTTCTGTACGGCCAACAGCTCCGGAGCCACTTCCCCTCGGCCGGGACCCACTCTGAAAGCCCTGGGCTAGGAGACAGCAGGGAATCTGCCCTGCACTGGCACTTTCTGGAAACACCATGAGGCACAATACTTTGTTATACCGAGACTGGAAAGATGCAGGCAACTTGGTGCTCCTGGTAAGACCAGTTTCAGGGGGAACATTACCTGTGGAGTGGATATAACAAACCCCCCTCCCATTTCCTAAGGCCATAGGAGAGTTTAACCAAATCTAATAGTGTGTGACCAATAAACCTCCACTTTTTAACAGAAATGTTAAAAAAGGAGGTGGGGGATCAGAGAGAAAACACAACGCGGCTCACAAAAACTGCTCACTAGAGAAAACAGTATTCTGGAAAGACACGTTTTTAAATTTAAATTCTAATTTTATTTTCCCATTTATTTTGAGAGTGAAAGAAAGAGATGTAAAAGAGAAACACTGATCAGTTGCCTCCTGTACATGACCGGACCAGGGAATCAAACCCACAAATTAGGAATGTGCCCTGTGCGGGAATAGAACCTTTTGGTGTATGGGACAATACTCCAACCAAATGAGCCACCAGCCAGGGCAAGACAAGTTGTTTCTACTATTTTCTGTCTGTCTTTTTTCTTAATCTTTATTATTGAAAGTATTACACAGGTCCCTCTTTTTCCCCCATAAACCTCTCCAAGGCCGATCCTGTCTGCCCCCAAACCATCACTATCCCATTGTCTGTGTCCACAGGTTATGCATATGTGCATGCAAGTTCACTGGTTAATCTCTTCGCACCCACCCTCCCCTGCCTTCCCTCTTGTCAATCGTCTGCACATGCTTCTATGTCTCTGGGTTTATTTTTGTTCATCAGCTTATTTGGTTCATTAGATTCCACATATGAGATGATGTGATACTTATCTTTCTCTGACTGGCTTATTTTGCTTAGCATGATGCTCTCCAGGTCCATCCATGCTGTTGCAAATGGTAAGAGTTCTTTTTCTTTTATTGCTGTGTAGCATTCCATTGTGTAGATGTACCACAGTTTTTTATCCACTCATCTGCTGATGGGCACTTAGGCTGTTTCCAAATCTTAGCTATTGTAAATTATGCTTCTATGAACATAAGGGTGCATATATTCTGAGTGTTTCAGGTTTCTTAAGGAATATTTCCGGAAGTGGGATTACTGGATCAAATGGCAGTTCCACTTTTAATTTTTTGAGGAAACTCCATACTGTTTTCCATAATGGCTGCACCAGTCTGCATTCCCACCAGCAGTGCACGAGGGTTCCCTTTTATCCACAACCTCGCAAACACATAGTTTGTTGATTTGTTGATGGTGGCCATTCTGACAGGTGTGAGGTGGTACCTCATTGTAGTTTTGATTTGCATCTCTGGGATGACCAGTGACTTGGAGCATGTTTTCATGTCTCTTGGCCTTCTGTATTCCACTTTGGAGAAGTGTCTGTTTAGGTCCTTGGCCCATTTTAATTGGATTATCTTCCTTTTGTTCAGTGGTATGAGTTCCCTATATATTTGGGAGATTAACTCCTTATCAGAGATAACATTGGCAAATACGTTCTCCCGTGCAGTAGGCTCTCTTGTTACTTTGTTGATGGTTTCTTTTGCTGTGCAGAAGCTTTTTATTTTAATGTAGTCCCATCTGTTTATTTTTCTCCTTAGTTTCTATTGTCCTAGGACAGTGATGGCGAACCTATGACACGCGTGTCAGCACTGACACGCGTAGCCATTTCTGATGACTGAAACATTTGCGAAATAATGTTTTTTCCTCAAAGTGACACACTACCCGAGTTATGCCCAGTTTTTTGGCGAAGTTTGACACACCAAGCTCAAAAGGTTGCCCATCACTGTCCCAGGAGGTGTATGTATCGGTAAACATATTGCTACGAGAGATGTCTGAGATTATTTTGGTGCCTATGGTTTCTTCTACGACTTTTATGGTCTCATATCTTACATTTAAGTCTTTTATCCATTTTGAGTTTATTTTTGTGTATGGTGTAAGTTGGTGGTCTAGTTTCATTTTTTTGCATAGACCTTTCCAATTTTCCCAACACCATTTAGTGAAGAGACCGTCTCTGCATCATTGTGCTCTTGCCTCCTTTGTCAAATATTAATAGAGCATAGGGGCTTGGATTGATTTCTGGGTTCTCTGTTCTGTTCCATTGATCTGTCTAGCTGTTCTTGTGCCAGTACCAGGCTGTTTTGAGCAGAGGCTTTGTAGTATAACTTGATATCTGATATTGTGATTCCTGCAACTTTGTTCTCTTTTCTCAAGATTGCTGCAGCTATTCAGGGTCTTTTGGGGTTCCATATAAATTTTTGGAGTGTTTGTTGTAGGTCTGTGAAATATGCCTTTGGTATTTTAATGGGGATTGAATTGCATCTGTAGATTTTAATGATGTTGATTCTACCACTTGTATCTTCCTCTATCTCTTTTTTGAACGTCTTATAGTTTTCAGAGTACAGGTCTTTTACCTCCTTGGTTAAGTTTATTCCTAAGTATCGTAATTTTTTGTTGTTGTTGCAAAGGTAAAGGGGATTATTTTCTTAGTTTCTCTTTCTGAGAGTTCATTATTGGTATATAAAAATGCTATGGATTTTGGGGTGTTTTGTATCCTGCTACATTTCTGGATTCATATATTCAATCCAGTAGTTTTTTTATGGAGTCTTTAGGGTTTTCTATGTACAATATCATGTCATTGAGAATAATGAGAGTTTTACTTCTTCCTTCCCTATTTGAATGCCTTTTATTTCTTCTTCTAAGACATGTTGTTTTTCTACTCTGTCTTCTAATTCACTGATCCTATCCTCAGCTTCCCCTAATCTGCTGTGTATCCTTCCAATGTGTTCTTTATTTGTGCTATGTCATTCTTTATTTCCGTTTTTATAGTTACTATTTGTGGCCCAGCAGGCGATATCATGCACAGGAGCTGGTGGGAGGGAGCGTGCTGCTTCTACGGAAGGCAGGAGCAAGCTGTCAGCACCCAAGGGAGGAGCGCGCTGACTCCGCAGGAGGTGGGTGGGAGCTGGGAGGGAGCTGAGTCAATTCCGCAGGAGGCGGGTGCTTCAGGGGTGCTGACGAGTCGTCACTGGCGTGTTACTGTCGTGGGAGCCCCTGGCAGGGGGTGAGCCGGGAAGAGATCAGGAGTCGGAGGTGCAGGCTGTGGCTACCGCTGAGGCTGGGTCTTCTCCCTGTCTGTTCAGCCTCCCCGTCCCCCCCGGGGGTGCGGGGCCCAGGGTAGGGTGTCTGTGCAGGGGGGTTGGAAGAGCTCCCCATGACCGCTTCCTCTTCCTTCTTTGCAGTCCGGGCTCCTGTCAGGCACTCTCCTCAGACCCCCAGGAACTTAGCTCTAGCCTCCCCGCCCTCCGTGGCTCCCTGCAGCCCCTGCCCTACTCTGCTTTCCCCAGCCGCCCACCTGTCAGGAGGCTGCCAGGGCGCCCTGCTGCGGGCAGGGTGGTCCTGGGGCAGGGGGTGGGGGTGTAAGGGAGCAACTCCAGTAAAGTTTAGTAAACCCCAGGTCGGCATCGGGATTCAGCTGCGGGGTCTCGGGGGAGTCTGCCTGGCAGGATGAAATCATGCTAGACCTGGAGTCTTCCCCCGAGGCCCCGCAGCCCCACAGCCCCACCCACCCTGTGAATAGTCGTGATGTGATGGTATCCCAGATAATTTGCATATTCCTCTATTTTATATATATACTAGAGGCCCGGTGCACAAAATTCGTGCACG
The DNA here is from genome assembly GCF_027574615.1 of Eptesicus fuscus. Classification (NCBI taxonomy): domain Eukaryota; kingdom Metazoa; phylum Chordata; class Mammalia; order Chiroptera; family Vespertilionidae; genus Eptesicus; species Eptesicus fuscus. The sequence continues at coordinate 2,756,326 of NC_072476.1, read as the reverse complement.
GAGGGGGGTGTCCCTCAGCCCAACCTGTACCCTCTCCAATCTGGGATCCCTCTCACAATCCAGGACTGCTGGCTCCCAACTGCTCGCTTGCCTGCCTTCCTGATTGCCCCTAACCACTTCTGCCTGCCAGCCTGATCACCCCCTAACCACTCTGCTGCCAGCCTGATTGATGCCTAACTGCTCCCCTGCCAGCCAGTTTGCTCCCAACTTCCCTCCTCTGTCAGCCTGGTCACCCATAACTGTCCTCCCCTGCAGGGTTGATCGCCTCCAACTGCCCTCCCTTGCAGGCCTGGTCCCTCTCAACTGCCCTCCCTTTGCAGGCCTGGTGCCTCCCAACTGCCCTCCCCTGCTGGCCATCTTGTGGTGGCCAACTTGTGTTCACACAGGGGCAAGATCTTTGACCACATGGGGGCAGCCATATTGTGTGTTGGAGTGATGGTCAATCTGCATATTACTCTTTTATTAGATAGGATAAGAGGCCTGGTGCACAGGTGGGGGGCAGCTGGTTTGCCCTGAAGGGTGTCCTGGATCAAGGTGGGGGTTCCCTTGGGGCGTAGGGCGGCCTGAGTGAGGGGCCTGTGGTGGTTTGCAGGCCAGCCACGCCCCCTGGCGACCCAAACAGAGGCCCTGGTATCTGGAATTTATTTACCTTCTACAATTGAAACTTTGTAGCCTGGAGAGGAGCCAAGCCTCCTGCTCGCTCTGTGGCTGGCAGCCATTTCTGTTGGAATTTATTATCCTTCTATAATTGAAACTTTGTAGCCTTAAGCGTAAGCCTGGGCCGGCCAGGGTGTGCAGAAAGCTTTGCTTCTTCCATTGCCGGGGGCAACCCTAGCCTCCCGCTCTTTCCAGCTCCGTGGCTGCCGCCATTTCTGTTTGGATTTGTTTACCTTCTATAATTGAAACTTTGTAGCCTTGAGTGGAGGCCTAGGCCGGCAAGGGCAGGCAGAAAGCTTGGCTTCCTCCATTGCCTGGGAAACCCAAGCCTCCCTCCTGCTCTCTGTGGCTGTAGCCATCATGGTTGGGTTTATTTGCATACTCGCTCTGATGGGCTGGTGGGCGTGGCTTGTGGGTGTAGTGAAGTGATGGTTAATTTGCATATTACTCTTATGTTATGTAGGATAGATACCTTTTCTCATACTGTTGAGCATCTTTACCATCATTATCTGAACTCTTTATCAGATAAATTTCTTATCTCCATTTTCATTTATCTCTTCTGAAGAATTTTCTTGTTCTCTCATTTGGGGGTTGTTTTTATCTCCTCATTTTGGCTGCCTGTTTGGGTTTGTGACTATGTATTAGGCCAGTGATGGGCAACCTTTTGAGCTTGGTGTGTCAAACTTCACCAAAAAACTGAGCATAACTCGGGTAGTGTGTCACTTTGAAGAAAAAACATTATTTCACAAATGTTTCATCCTCAGGAGCAGCAAATGTTTCATCCTCGGCATGCGGCCGCATGTCATCAGAAATGGCTACGCGTGTCAGTGCTGACACGCGTGTCATAGGTTCGCCATCACTGTATTAGGCAGATCTGCTATGTCTCTCAATCTTTAGTGCTGGACAGTGTCAAACGTTGTTTCTAACTAATTAGATCAGACAAAGACTCAAATCCTCCAGAGATTGCCTCTGCCTGCAGACTGATTGGATTCAGTCTTGAGTAGCCCTCAGGCAATTGTCCACACATGTGGCAAGAGTTTTTCCAACAGGGTGGGACAATTGCTTCTGCCTGGAGGCTAATTATTATTCTCAATATCTTAATGGGCCTCAGAAACTCCACACCATGGGGCAAGGCATTTTCCAATAGGGTAGGTCAACTGTCTACCCCCCCCCCCGCCCCCCGAGACAAAACCGCCTGAATAGCCAATGTCTGCGCGAGAAAGATAACCTCCACAGCATGAGGGAATGGCTCAGCCCAGGAAACCAGGGTGGTCTGCCTTCTAATCCCAAAGCCCCCAACCTTGGCTTTTGCTCACATAGCTACAGTCCAGTCTGCCCTCCCTCTGCCAGAGCACAAAGTGAGTGTTTGCACACAGAATTTTGTGCTTTGGCCCTTTAAGAGGGTGCCTGCATTTCCAGCCACCTTTCCCTGGAAGATAGCAACCCTGCTACTTTTCACAGTCAGATGTTATGTGGGCACCTTTCTCAGTTCTGGAGCTCTCTGCTGGGGGGCCCAGCTTGGGGATTAGATCCTAGAGCTCTCAGTGGCAAACCCCCCACAGCTGAGGTACCTTTCCAAAACTTCAGCTGCTGCCTGTGGGAGCCTGCCCAGCCCTCTCGGCCTCCGCCCTTCCTACCCATCTCCATGTGGTCGCCACATGCCCACCTTGGTTATCAGGGTTCTCTCCAGCTAGTCTTCAGTTGATTATTCAGGATGTTTTCTTTCTTATTTGAGTTGTAATTCCAGTTTGGACCTGGGAGTATGTCTGTGTATCATCCACTTACTGTGCCACCATTTTTCTACACTTAATTTTATCTAAGACAAGTTGTTTTTAATTGTCAATTGTTCATATGTTCTAGTGGGAAAACAGGCTGCAAAAAGCAAACCTGAGAAAAGGAACGGACTTCCTGAAATAGCTACACAAAGTCTCACTCGGGAGCCTGTCAGAGCACAGAGGTTGCTGAGGTAGCGGCAGCAGGGCTGGGCTGCATGTGGCCAGTGTTAGTGCTGACTTGCAAAGGACCAACAGTCAATTGCAAAATAGTTCTTTGGCTTAAATGTTTCCAGTTATAAAACAACATGCTTCCCTGGCCAGGGATGCAGCAAACCTTAACAGAATAATCATAAAATTCTAGAGATAGAGGTCACCTGAGGTCAGAGCTCAGGAGGTCATCTCACTGGTCTACCTCTAAAAAAAGGCACCAGAGAGAGAAGCACTGCCCTACTTCCAAAGATCACCAACTGAGGCTCCACAAAAAATTAAAACTGTGAAAAAGAAATCAAAATTCATTGAGCCCAGTGTTTCTCAACCAAGACAAACTTTGCCCTCCAAGGGTCATTGGGAGAAGGGGGTAGACAAGACCAGAAAAGTCAGACTTCCTGCAATGTGTGGGACAGTCCCACACAATGAAGAATTATCCCCCTTAAAATGTCGAGACACTGACGCAGCTCAACCCACGTTTCCAGCAAATACTAGTACGTGTCATGGAGAGGGCTGGCTCTCTATTTTGCCTTTAATCGCCAAAGTTAGTGATGTCTATGTGATTTTTTTTTTTTTTGAAGTGTTGAATAAGCATCCTAGGTTCTCTGGTCACAATCGAAGTTCCTTCCAGACTCCAGAATCTGAAGAGGAGGTGAGCCTCCTTATAAGTATCTTCCTTATAAAATCAATGCCAACACAGCCACCAAGTCTCTCCTTACCTGGTCTTCCCCTTCCATCACAAAGGAAGGTTGATAAGCATCTCATCTTCTTAATTCAAGAAGGTGCCATAGCAATTGTTTCTGAGAGATCCACTCATGGTAACAATCTAGCACTATAATGGATGGAAGTACCAAGGGACTAAAAGTAAGCTTTCAGCTGAGAATAAGGACACAGGGCAAGAGTGGTTTTTGTTTTGAGTAGGGAGGGGATGAGGGTTAAAAAGAAGGCTAAGAGCTATAAATAAGGGAAGTCAAAAAGGATTTATTAACTGCACTCTCTCACTTTAACCAAACCGAGAAGTTCCACATGCAGGGAATTTTAAGCAGAGTCCCATAGGGTAGAGGGAGGGGGAAGCAGCTCAGAGTTTGAAATTACCCCAAATCACATGCAAAATGTTGAATGTAAGGACTATGAAAAGAGGATTCCTACCTTTTATAGCTTTCAAAGAGGTACAGGACCCCGAAAAGGTTAAAAATCATTGCTATAGTGACTTGTCTGCTTTTCAATGAAAAGATAAATGGAATAGAACAGAAATTCAATGCAGCCAATCTTAGAAACAAAATGTCAGACCACATTGTAGAAATTCAACTACCAATACAAAAATAACAACTGTTTGCTGAAGCAAACTTCAGCCAATTTCACATAAGCGATGAAGAAAACCAAGTAAGAAATCTTCAGAAATGACTCAAGGTGCCTAAAAACATATTTAAGGACCAGATGATAGACTGGGGATGCAGACATTCAGTAGAAGCTTGCTCCAACCTTCAGTGGGGAAAAACAACCATAAAAAACCAGTAGCTTTAAATGGTCCCACAGGCTTTTCTCCTTGGCGTTCTGGGTTCTTGGGCGTTGTGTTGTTTAAAAACGTGGCCAAGAGAGGGTAAAAAACATTCCTAAGCTTTTTCCATAAATTTCAATGAGAGAGCCACTCTAGGAATAGAGACTTCCATAGTAAGTTTACAGAAGTCTGCTGAGCCTAGACATTACCAAGAACAGATACAGACCTTCACTTGGAAGAAGCCATCACCCATGGGTTGGGGTAGATCAGATGCCCCCAGGAACTTGCTCCTGGCACATGTGCTTAAGGCCAAGATCTGACTCCTCAGCCCGTCTATGACAAGGGCTTGGGGTCAAGCATCGTGCTACACCCCTTCATCAGCAGCAGCATCACCCATTAGAAATGCAGACTCTCAGGCCCCACCCAAGACCTGCTGACTCCGGTTTTGCATTTGAACCAGATCCCAGGTGAGTCCTGCGCACCTCAGAGTTGGGAAGCACTGCTCTCGGTACTTCCCAGAGGAGAAACATGTACCAAGTCGAACCTCTCCGAAGATAATGAGGCTGTCTATCAGGTTGTGGTGAACTTGAAAAACAAGGCTGAGACACTGGACCTAGTGCCAAGGATTTTGACTCACTGCCGAGGTGGTCAACGTCCTAAACAAGATCTCCTCCCCTTTTCTTTTTCTTTTTTTAACACAAGGGTAAAGAAAAAACCTCCAAGATTCACTTACCCATTGATAGATGTTCTAGACATAAACAGACTAAAAACAGATGACACAAAGGAGTGATACAGTTGGATAAACAGCCAGCCCGATTTCTCAATGCTGTTGTTTAAGAAGATCTGTGTTCCTTGGTCGAGGTAACTCTGAACAAACACATCCTGGAGTGATTCGCATAATTTCTCTCTGTTGCACACGTACCACTGAAAAAAAAGGAAGAAGAAAATGAAAACACACAACTGTACCCTCTGGACTCTGAGGTCAGGGAAACTCTGCTGGCCTCTCCTGCCCTGGGACGCAGCACAGAAGCCATACCCAGCACTGTGGACCTGGTCCTCAGGTCAGAGAGCAGTCACATGAAGCAAGGCTTTAACTCATTTAACTCAAAACCACCAAACAAATCAGTGGCAGAATAAGCAGCAACATTTAACCCTCTAGAGACCAGATTATGCTGCCTTTTCTTCCTGTGGTCTATATACACACCATTAAAATATTGAGTGTGCTTTACCAGATCATAAGACATTCTCACAGACAGGGCAAAATGTGCTTGAGAAAGATTATGCAGTTACTCAAGGCCACACTGTGATCAATAAGAAGACAACATAATCACATGCTAAGAATCAGATTTCCAGGAACATACTTTTCAGAACAAAATTCAAGAATTTTAACTGTGTCTGAAACTTAATCTTCCATAATAAGTGTTTTCCATTTGCATTTAGAGTTAGTGAACCAGAGAAGGGGGAATAGACGGGCTCTGCCATTTTTTTTTTTAATTGATTTTGAGGGAGAGAAGGGAAAGTGAGAGGGAAGGAGAGAGAAACATCTATGTGAGAGCAAAACATTGATCGCCTGCTGCCTCCTACATGCCCCCTCCCGGGGATCGAGCCCCTGAGTGGGAATCCAAATTGGCAACCACAGGACGACAACCAACCAACACTGGCCAGGGCTGGGTCTGCCATTTTTGTATGAGCTCAGACAACTCACTTAATCTCTGAGCCTCTATTCATTCATCCGAAGACTAGAAATGTTACTAGTATCTGTCCTGGTACTGAGGGGACAGACAAAACCTCAGTCTAGGACTAGACACAAAGAGAATCCTGAATAATAGCAATGTGATTCCTCTAACAAGGCCTGATAAATAACAGTAAGCCCATTAAGTACAATGATACAACCCAATACTATTAATCCATTATGAGCTTAAAAAGATAATCCATTTTTCTCAATAAAGAGCCAAAAATAATGTATTTCCCCTGACAAATATGACTATTTACCAGCTGTAATGTTCCATAACTGCTTGCACAGTTGGTGGGCCAATTTCATAGTTATCCTAAACTCGCTAAATATCGAATGAACTCTTGGGTAGTTATAAATCCATACAAACAAGCAAATAGGCACAGAAGTTTCAAAGACTACCTAATCTTTTTACAAATCCTGTAACCTGAACTGGACAACCCAAATCTTTCCAATTGTTGACTGATTTGTGTTAATTTGCCATTTAAACAGTTATCAAGACTGCTTACCCTTGAAGATGAGTTTGTTTTTACTACTCTATATGACAAGCTCTGAAGCTACTTAAATTCACTCTTTTCCTTGGTCTAAAATGTTCACCCTTAATCACTAACTAGTTCTTAATATTCACTGTGCCTTAAGGGATGCCGAGTGCAGGTCATAAACTGTTTTCTCTTATTCTCATGGCCTCCTGGTGCACATTCTGAACTCTGTAACACTAACGCCACTCTGACATTGATTTACTTATTGTTCTCTGAAATGACTAATCAAGATGAAAGCCATCTCCTTGGTAATAGGAGACATTCTATTAATGTGGACAAGAAGTTATTCAGATGGAACTGTGGGGCTAAGATAACAATTCCTTGCATCCACTTATAAATGGAAACTAGAACAACAGACTCTGACTTCCGGAACTATAGCGAGAAGTAGCACCATTAACTGCAAATGCCAAAAGGAAAACTCGACTTTTTAAGAGCATTTCCCTCAATTCATCAACATTAGCACGTGTGGTTAAACCTTTCCTGCTACATGCATCTTTCAGAAAAGAAACTACTTCCTGAACAAAATGTGCTGCAGGAGTAAAGCTCTCTTTAAAGACAAGGGTTGAAGTGCATGTCCCTCCAGACCCTTTGCAGCACTTACACTTACCAACTGATGATCCACAAGATGTGATTCATCCATAAAAGACCATATATATAATTCAACCATAACAAGAAAGGAATACCAATTCATACAACACGGATGAACTTAACATAATAATCCGATCACAAAAGGCTACAAGTTATATGATTTCATTTACTGGAGTTATCAGAAATAGGCAAATCCCAAGACAGAAAGTAGATTGTATCACATGATCTCACTCATATGTGGAATCTAATGAGCAAAATAAACTCATGAACAAAATAGATCCAGAGACATAGAAGCATGAAACAGACTGTGGAATCTCAGAGGGCGGGCGGGGGTAGGAGTGTGGGGGAAAGGGATCAACCTAAGAACTTGTATGCATATATGCATAACCCATGGGCATACAATAGGCCTGGGGCGGGCTAGAACTAGTCAAAGGGGACAAATGTAATACTTTCAACAACAAAGATTAAGAAAAATAGATTGTGAGTGCCGAGGGCTGGGGGAGGGGCCGTGGGAGTGCCTGCTAATGGGCAGGGGGCTTCTTTTTGGAGCGATGGAAATGTTCTGACATTAGAGAGTGGTGATGGCTGCACAACACCGTGAATGTACAGCACTGAAGAGCACAGAACTGTATATTTTAAAAGGATGGACCTTATGGTATATGAAGTATATCTCAATAAAGCTGCTATTTAAAAAAATACACATATAGACATCTGGGTTTTTATTTCCAGAAATTAAAAGTATTTTGAAATTTGAAGTGCCCAAGCAAACTACTTTAAAAATGCAAATTTTTAATCCAAATCTGATCATGTCACTTCCCAGAAGTCTTCGGATAAAACCCAAAAAGCTCAATCTGGCTTAGGAAGCTCTACATGATTAGCCCATTCTGCCACAGCCTCCCCTCAGGACAGTCCCTATCACCCATTAACACCTGGGAGGCTCCTTGCCCTGCGGCCTCACAGGGCACCTGTTCTGTTCCCTACGCTTTTCACCACCCCTGCTCCCCTCCTCTTCACCTGGTTAATTCGATTCATGCCTAAACATTTCAACTACGGTTCCTTTGAACTTCTATGCTAGGTTGGGAACCCCATTCTAACACCCTCTCCTCAGTAACATCTATGACCGTTGAACTAAAAAAAAAAAAACTACATACTTGCATGTTCAGTGTCAACCATCCCAGGTAGACAGAAAGTTTCAAAAAATCAGGACAATGAATGACTTCAGTGCCTGGCACGGATACAGATGAATCATAAATGTCCATCACATGAACTACTGTTCAAAATCACAGGCAGTCCAACAGATAGAATGTGGACTTTCTAGAAAAATCCTAGAGGGAACCTAAGGACCAGCAGCTGTCACTGGGCTTCTGTCGACTCCTAAAGCTCCAAGGGTTTTGCACAGCCTTGCTTACATCCAGTTCTGCAAGGAGTGGCTGGATCCACCCGCCCACCACCAAACTGTGTCACCATGAGCAAGCAACGGACACTGGCTGAGCATCTACCTTGTACCAGCCCCAGCCAAGCACTTCACATTTCACTCTGCACCTCCTGGCTTCCGTGTGGGGCAGCTGGCTCCCGCGGGCTCCCGCTCCTGGTCAAGGTGCATGCTTTAGAAGGAGTTTCTTTCACAGAAGCTTCCCTTCACCTCCACCCAGTTTGTCTGCTTGAGACTCACGTTAAAGAAGAAAAGCAGGACTATTCCGCCCAATTAAACTGGACTGGATGAGCTTAGAGAAGAGGTAGTCTCCTCTACACAGCAACTAAGTCATTACAGGACAGGGCTTCTCAACTCAACACTCCTGGCATCTGGGCCGGATGACCCGTCACCAGGCCGTGCTGGGCACTGCAGGGTGTTTAGCACATCAGACGCCAGTAGCACCCCCTCGTTGTGACAGCCAAAATGTCCCAGGCATTGCCACAGGTCCCCGAGGAGGCAGAATCCCCACTGCTTACGATCCCTACATGGGCTTGCACAGAAAATGTCATCGTTCTGACTTTCCAGCAGCGTTTCCTAACTATCTAAGCTTAACAGTGGCCTCGGGAACTTACGGTCCGGAGGGGGAATCAGAAACCAAAAGAAACAAGTAATGGGATTATGATGGTGGCCAGGCTTAAATGAGTGGCCCCTTGCCCTTAAAGCGAGATGCTGACGAGAGAGAAATCATTGTGGGAGCCCCTGCGACCTTGGGCAGTCCCCCGTGGGCAGTCCCCCTGGAGTTCCGCCTGAGACAACCAGCTTCAATGAACAGCTGTAATGAGCTCGCAGCACGTGGCGGCCCGTCTGCAGATTCCTGTGCACTTTCAAGCCTGTGAGTCCTTTGAATGTGTGTTCCTCCAAGACCACAAAGACAAAGGTGCGCAGATAAGAACAAAGATTATGCCTGTAAATTTTCACACTGGAAGGAACGTGTGCCAGGCTGGACTCCCCATCTGGGGATACCCACAGTATCTGAAAAAGCCTCATCTTGGCATCTTCCTTTAAAGCTCATGCCAACTTTGTTCAATCTAAATAAATAAGTAAATCTTTTAAATAACAAACTCTAATCAACCCAGAGTTATGCTATGCGGTCATCTGCTGATGCCAAGTATAAAGTGGGGTTGGCTGTGATAACTAAACATAACATCTTCTAAAAATGACAGCAACTAGCAGTGTCCTCCCTACTTTCAACAAGACTTCAAAGACTCTAATAATTAGCCAAACAATGAACAGCCAGATCAGGTAGATGACATAGTTCTGGAGGTACTGATGGTAAAAATCAAAATAATAAAGTACTGCCTGCTGAATCACTCCTTCAAAGTGTAGAAACGCAATTTTCCTACAAAACTATTAGAGGCCCGGTGCACAAAATTCATGCACGGGGGGGGGGGGGGTTCCCTCAGCCGGGCCTGCACCCTCTCCAATCCGAGACCCCTTGGGGGATGTCTGACTGCCTCTCACAATCCAGGACCACTGGCTGCTATCAGCTCACCTGCCTGCCTGCCTGATCGCCCCTAACCACCTCTGCCTGCCTGCCTGATCACCCCTAACTGCTCCCCTACCGGCCTGATCACCCCTAACTGCTCCCCTGCTGGCCTGATCGCCCCTAACCACCCTGCCTTGCCCCGCACCCAGGACCCAGGATTCCCTCCTCCGGCCGGTCGCAGGCACCCGGGACCCAGGCTTCCCTCCCTCTGGCCGGCCGCAGGCACCTAGGACCCGGGCCGGCTTCGCACTGGCTGGCCGCAGCCACAGGGGACTGCGGGGCAGGCAGCTTGTCCCTCTCCCAGCAATAGGCACAGGAGCAGCCGCTGGCATCCAGGACTGTGGGGTGGGCAGCTCGTCCCTCCCCCGGGCCACAGGCACAGCTGCTGGCACCCAGGATCGCAGGGCAGGCGGCTTGTCCCTCTCCCGGGCCACAGCCTGGCTGGTCCCATTCCTCTCTCGCGAGCTCATTTGTGCCTGTCTGGTCCCCATTCCTCTCTCCCCAGTGTTGAGTGTCTGAGCAGTTCCGGCTTGAGGGTGTGAGGGCATGACAACCATTTGCATATTAGTTCTTTATTATATGAGGATATTTGCTTATCAGACTGAGGGATAGTTAAAAATTTTTCTGAAATTATTTTTTGGAGTTCAACTAGTCAAACATGAGCTATATGACATAATGGTCTTTTATTCCAAAATATAAAGGATTTGAGCACATAAGAAAGAAAATTACTTTTAAAAACCAACTTCCTGATGTTTGGTAATGTGGTATAATAAAAAATAAGTATTTGGTCTTTATCCCTGGTTCCAGGCAGAGCCCCTAAAACTCTTGAGTGCTAAGAGCAACTTCTTTTTTTTTTTTTTTTTCAGAGTTGTCATCATTATATATATATATTTAAGTATATTTTATTGATTTTTTACAGAGAGGAAGAGAGAGGGAGAGAGAGCCAGAAACATCAATGTGAGAGAAACATCGATCAGCTGCCTCCTGCACACCCCCCACCAGGGATGTGCCCGCAACCAAGGTACATGCCCTTGACTGGAATCAAACCCGGGACCCTTGAGTCCGCAGGCTGACGCTCTATCCACTGAGCCAAACCGGCTTTGGCTAAGAGCAACTTCTGTAAGCTAATGAGATAGAGTGTGGAACTTTCAGCCCAGCCCCCAACCTCCAGGAAGGGGCAGGGGCTAGAGACTGAGTTCAATCACTAAAGGCCAATGACATAAATCACACCTAATTATGAAACTTACACAAAAGTCCCAGCAACAGGGTTTGGGAATTTGTGCTGCTGAACGCACTGGTGAACTGGGAGGGTGGTGTGCAGGGAGAGGGGTGGCTCTGCCCTTCCCCCGCCCACCCCAGCCCTGCTGTCTCCTGTGTGGCTGTTCCTGAGTTGTACCCTTTTAATAAACCAGTAAACATAAGTGAAGTTTCTCCTTAAACTCCATGGGAGTCTTTCTAGCAAATTACCTAACCTGGGGACCCCAGAATTTGTAGTTGAGTGGACCATGACCGTGGGCAGCACCCGAGGCGAGGGCAATCGGTGAGCGGACGCGAGCTCCAGTCACTGATGTCAGAACAGGACTCACCTGCAGGACATCCAGTTGATGTCGGAGACCTGGAGAATTGGTCGGTGACAGAAAAAAAGGCACCACAGGTAAGAATTTTTTCCTGACATTAAACTTGATGAAAAGCATACAAACTGGATGAAGGCCAGCACTCAGAGCAGTTGTCCCACCCTTGTTTGATGAACTGCAAACACTGCAGCTGGTATTTCTGCACACCTCGGCATAACTTCCCATCCACACGGAGGGCCACAGAAGCCAGGCCATTTCCTATTGCGAAGGCAACCCGTTTCACAGGTTTCCTAGGCAGGGCATCATGAACAATGGAAAAAGCAGACAGACCGGGGCTCAAAACCCAAGTCCGCCGTCCTCGGAACTGTGCTCTTGAGCAAGTCTGTAAAGTAGGGGTGTGCCACCTACCTCCCAGAGTTGTCAGGAGGATTAGAGGGGATAACGCATGTAAAGGGCCTGGTACACAACAGAAGGCAGTAACTATAGATGTCCTTCCCTTTCCTGTCCAAGGTCCACAAAATCCGGTCGGTCAGAGGAGAACTGAAGTTCAAGGGGATGCCTAAAATCACACTGTCATTGGTCTGGGCATGTAGCCATTCTCAAAAGCAGTAAGTAACCAAAGACCTGAGGTATTCAAAGCCACTAAAATCCATCAGGAAGGCTCCACTGATGGGGTCCTTGAACACAAAATCTTTTCTACTACAAGGATAGCCAGATCAAGTCCAATGACATTGACTTGACAGTTAAGGACTCAAAAATCATATTCTACATTTTTGCAAGGCAAACCAATGCACACATCTCATCATTGACACCTTCGTGCATCTAAACACAGCACAGGCAGCCCCCGGCCGGTGTGGCTCAGTTGGCTGGGCACTGTCCTGTGCACCAAGAGGTCACTGGTTCGATTCCCCATCAAAGTACATGCCCAGGTTTCGAGTTCAGTGCCCTGGCGGGGTGTGTACAGGGGACAACTGATAGGCGTTTTTTTTTCACAATGATGTTTCTCTCTCTCTCCCTTCCTCTCTCTGTAAAATCAATAAAACCATAATAAAATAAACAAACACAGCACAGGCATAAAGAGTCAAACATTCATTATTTTTCTACTAATGGTACAAACCGACCCAAGGCCCCCACACATTCATGCAGGGGAACAATTCACACCGATTAGATTAAGTTGCTTCAGCTTTGCTTTCATAAATAATTGTCAATTATTCCTTTCAGATAGTCAGTGTTAGCATTTTATAATCCTCAGATGTGAACAAAGCTTCAGAGGGTCTAAAGAACAGTCTTTTGCTAGAAGCTGCCATCCTTGTTTAACTCACCACCTTCAGCCGGTGTTTTAGGGCAGTGTCTTCACCAGTGATGGGCAGCCTTTTGAGCTTGGTGTGTCAAACTTCGCCAAAAAACTGAGCATAACTCGGGTAGTGTGTCACTTTGAGGAAAAAACATTATTTCGCAAATGTTTCATCCTCAGGAGCAGCAAATGTTTCATCCTCGGCATGCGGCCGCGTGTCATCAGAAATGGCTACGTGTGTCAGTGCTGACACGTGTGTCATAGGTTCGCCATCACTGGCTACACAGAGCTGGCTTTGAAGGTCTCAGGACATTTTATATGCCCTTTGTGGCCCCTGGCATATCCAGCAGGAGAGAGATCCATGCTCCAGGAAACCGGAGCAAACGCTTGTTTAGGGTTTCAGCACAGGTTACGGGGAAGGAAATGACCCCTTTTCAAAGTCTCTTTGGTGTCCAGCTGCACAGGCCTCCCGGCCCTCGAAGGCAGCACCGAGGACAGGGGTCCGCCAGCGGCTGTCTGGCTAGCTGGCTGCCTGCCCTGAGCACTAACTTGTGCCTGACTTCAGTCCACCCCCACAGGTGAACGGAGAGCTAGGTTTCCGAATCTGTCCCCTAGCACAACCTCTGACCTCTGGCTGTAATATCCAAGTATTTTTCCATTTAGGAAAAACCCCCAAATCATATCAATTCTATCTTGAATCCATCATCACTTGCATAGCACAGTTCTGAGCTTATATTATGTGAAAACAAAGTCAAACATACACATACTTGCAATTTTAGGTTACACCTTAATAATTGCAGATATTGAATGTTGTCTGTGCTTGTAAAAAACCATACAGCATGTCATCTGGAGAAATTCTCTTGGCTTTGGCTCTGGGGAGTTCTATAGTAATTCTCTTTTCACTCCATCAATTAAGAAGCTATTGAGCCCTAGCTGGTTTGGCTCCATGGATAGAGCATCAGCCTGCAGACTAAGGGTCCCAGGTTGGATTCTGGTCAAGGGCACGTGCCTAGGTTGCGGGCTTGATCCCCTGTGGGTGGGCATGCAGAAGGCAGCCAATCAATAATTCTTTCTCATCACTGACGTTTCTATCTCTCTCCCTCTCCCTTCTTCTCTGCAATATATATATGCTATTGAATGACTGTTATTTCCAGGAACCTAGTTGGTGGGGCATAAGGGTCCTTTCAAGTTTCAACAGGTCTATAATATTTTCATTAACTTAAAGTACTAGATGCAATACATAGAAAAGACTAGATCCAAAGTTTCTGTTGTCATTTGCTTTTAAAGTCCCAAGTCTGCCAATACAGAAAAGTGATATAACTAGTTTTTCCCCAATAAGTCAATCTATCTGCCTTGCAACCTGTAATTAAGAATGTTCTGATTAAGGAAGCTGAAATTTTTCTCTGGGAAAACTCTTTTTTCGGTAAAGGACCAAATAGTACATATTTTAGGCTTGCAGGTCACAAAGCAGCAATTACTACCCTGCTGTTGCAGACGGCAAGCACTCACAGACAACAGGTAAATAAATGTAGTTGCTCTGTTCCAACAAAACCTTATTTGTGGACACTGAAATTTGAATTTCATATAAAAAATTTTCATGTTACAAAATATTGTCTTTTTTGCAACCACTAAAAAATATAATTTGCTTCACACAAAAATAAGTGAGCCTAGTTTGGCCCACAAACCATAGCCTTGCTCTAAGGTAAGTCAGTCCTTGCTTCTCGCTTGCCCAAAGCGAAACATGATCTGAGTTTTGAAGCAAGCACACCAAACCAAGTTACTAAAATGGCGCTGCTACTGTAGTTTCAGAGCTGCTGTGGCTCAAAGGAGCCTGGCATCTCTAGCTCTAATAATATAGCAACAGCTAATGACTAAACATTGCCCAAGTGGAAGAGGATTCTTTTACCCATAGAATCCTCCATCATAATTTCTTAATAAAAGTAACCATAAGGAAAACGGTCTAAGTATGGTCCAATCAAATCCATAACCCTACTTTCCTGCAACTCCAAAAGAATCAGAGGTGACTGGCTATGGAACCCACACACACAAAGGAACACCGGAAGACCTGGTGTTAAACCATTAATTTGAAGGGGGTAAAAAACACTAGAGTTGAGTTACTTCACAAGCAACACAGTTTATAAAGTAAATCCAAGATCCCAGAATATGGGGGGGGGGGGGGGTTGGGAGGCGGGGAGTAAGTTTACAGTTGTTTATGTGGTTTCTATACCTATGTTTCTTGTGCTCATTTTAACCTTATTCATGGACATCTTCATAATGTAGCTGTATCATTTCAAAATAATGTCAAGACTGATTATTCTAAGGAAAAGAGCTAATCTCCCCCTAAATATACAGAAGGCACCAAATCAAGTCTTCACCTTGGAGAAATTAGCTGCCAAACTGTTAGTGGAACTGGTTAAAACAAACACACACACATGCACACAAACACACATGCACACTCATACACACAAAAAAACACATGCACACATGAGCATCTGCGAAGCATAACGAAGTAAATGAAGTATCTGAAACCAATATTCGTTTTCCTTAGAACCTGACACATTAGACAGCATGGAGGGACCTGGGGAATAGTACGCTGAGTGAAATAAGCCAGTCAGAGAAAGACAAATATCACATGATCTCACCTACATGTGGAATCTAATGAACAACATAAACTGATAAACAGAGTAAGTCCAGAGATATGGACACATGGAACAGACTGACAGATCTCAGAGGGGAGGGGCGTGGAGGTGGGGGGCAGAAAGAAATTAACCAAAAAACTTGTATGTATACCCCGTGGACACAGATGATAATGCAGTGGAGGACTGTGGTGGGGCCAGGGCCGGGTCGAGGGGGGCAAAAGGGAAAAAATGGAGAACATCTGTAATATTGTCAACAATAAAAATTTTTAAAGGTACACCACTAAAAAGGCTCTATTCTGAGGCTGTATCTTCGGCTATAATTGTACCCAGATTCCATAAAAATCAAAGAACTGAAACAGTTTTTCACTTTTTACATTCCATCCAATTTTATGAGCATTGAAGGCATCAAGCACGGTGCAGGAGCGGTCACAGGCCACGTGTTAGAACAAACACCTGCAGCTAAGGAACTCACTCACCCATGAGTGCATGGCATCGGAAATGAGCTGCCTTTGTACCCTATCCAGAGCAGCATTTCAACCAGCTGCTGAAAACGGCATTTCCAATTCATCATTTTACACCATTACCTGTGTTCCAGATGAGATGTGACATTTTGGTAAGTTTACATTATCACTACAGTACACCAGAGTTATCGAAAAATGACTAGCTATGTGACTGTAAAGCCACATTCTTTGCTTAATTCACAGCAAAGAATGTGGCTTTACAACTTAAGATCACCTAATAGCTTCATGTTCACTCCTAACAATATCATAGGAGTTATTTCACCTAACAAATGGCAATCGCTGTGGGATTACCCCCCCCCAAAAAAAATATGGAAATATATTATTTCTTTTAAAAGTAGAAAAAGAACCACTATAACTATTTGCTAATTAAGAACTAAATGCTGTTTTTCTAAATGAATTGTTTTACCTCCTTAGATAAATAACTCTTTACTTTCGTTAAAATGCATGAAATCGACCTGAGTGTAAACTCGCTGAACACCCGGCATAATAAGGAAAACAACAGAAGAAAATGAGAAGTCTATGAAAATGATGTGACACAAAATGGGGAATGATAGTTTCTGCTTTCCGGAATGGCAAACTGTACTATAAATGCTAGCTATACAAGCCAACATCTGGCAGAGTTCAATGAATGCAAACGGAACGACATTCCGGTCACAGGAAACAGCTCACCCCTAACCCTGCAGCGGACCTGCACGGGCTCCGCGGCCGGCCCCACTGCGTCCCACTCTTAGGTTCGCTCCGGCCGGGTCTGGTTTAGCTCCCTCCGTCCTCACGTCTTTCCGGTCAGACGCCCACAGCAAAGTTTGGAGGACACGTCGCTTAGGTGGAGGGGGGCTGGGTGGGGTGGGAGCGAGGGCCGGGCAAACCCATTTTTAGTGCTTCAGGCCAATGTCACCCGGATAAGCCATCCCGGAGAGGTGAGCGGCTGGGACACACGGTTACGTTTCTTTACGGCCCTTTGTATGCTGAGGTTCAGCCAGACAAAAAGAGGGGCGCCGGGCGGGGTACGGCGTGTAGCGGGCTTGGCCGCAGTCGCCACCTCAGCCCGGGCCAGGCGGGGGCCCTCGCCGGGCGCCGAGGTGGCCGAGCGTCCGCAGCCACCGCCGGGCGCGGGAACAATGCGGGGCCGGGGAGGGTCGGGGCGCCCGCGCTCGGGCCCTCGGCGGGGAGACGGAGGCCTCCGCAGCCGGGCAGGTAACAAAAGGCGTCGCGGGGCCGCGGCCGAGGGCCCGGCGGGGAAACTTTCCGAGGCGCCGAGGCCGCCGCCCCGTACAATGGCCGCGGCGCGCGCGAAGGCCGGGCCGCCACGCCCCCGCCCCGCCGGCCGGCCGTACCTGGTGGTCCTCCTTCCTGCCGCCCGCGGGCGCCGCCGGCCCGCCCGGGCCGCTCGTCATGTTCCCGTACAGCGAGCGGGTGAGCGGGCCCCGCAGCGTCCACATCCTCCGCGCCAGCCACACGGCCGCCAGGCTCAGGAGCAGCCAGCCCGCCAGCAGTCTCATCGGGGGCCGCGCGCTCGCTCCGATCACCGCCGGCGCCGCGGCGAGGAGCAGGACGCGCCGCCGCCTCCGGCCGCCGCCGCCGCCCGGGCTCGAGCCATCGAGCCCAACTCGCCCATCCAGCCCCCGCAGGGCCGAGGCGGGGTGGGAGGGGCGGGCCGCGCGCAGCCTTCCCGCCGCCCCTGCCTTTCCGCCGCGGAACGCCACCGCCGCCGGCACGCGTTCCCAGTCGGAGCGCGAACGAGTAGGCGCGCTCCTTCCGCCCAATCAGCGGGCCAGGCGGCCGGGAGGCGGGACCGGGGGCGCGCATCGCCCGGAGCGCGCCCTCCCGCGTCTGGGCCGGTGCTCCTCGGAATGGCGGGGGTGGTTTAATTCCTTAGGGTAGGTGCGATCCCTTCCGAAGGCGGTAGCTGAAGCCTCCAGCCCTTCCAAGGTGGTGGCCGCAGGACTCCTGGTCTTCCCTCGCCTTAGTGGCTGTCTCTGGGCCAGAATTTTACCTGGGTGTGCAGATGGGCCGGAACGAAGCAGGAGTCTCAGCTCCCCCGACACTCAGACCAAGGCCTTGGGCACGGACACTGCCAGGTCTTCGCTGTTGCTGGCTCAGCTGCGTGGCTTCCTATTTGCATTCAGAACCGACAACGAGCTAGACCCGCAACCAAAGGCGTCCACCCTTTGCCGGGGCTGCCCAATCATCAGACAGGAATTTGGGGAGAAAGGATACCACCTCGCCTGGTCCCCCAAGCCAGGCTAGTTGCAACTGGTTTCCAAGAGGCATCAATGAAAGCTCTGCCTTTGTTGGAAGCTGCTGCAGCTGAGGCAACCTGCAAGCCATGTTTCGGTGTATTGATAACAATTTACAATAGCTAGGATTTGGAAACAGCCTAAATGCCCATCAGCAGGTACGTGGGTTAGAAAACTGTGGTACAGCTACATAATGGAATACTACGCTGCTGTAAAAAGGAAGGAACTCCTACCATTTGCAACAGCATGGATGGACCTGGAGAGCATTATGCTAAGCAAAATAAGCCCATCGAGAAAGATAAGTTATCACATGATCTCACTCATTTGTGGAATATAATGAACAACATAAACTGATGAACAAAAATAGAAGCCAGAGGGAAAAAACTATCCTACATAATAAAGAGGTAATATGCAAATTGGCCATCACTCCAACACACAAGATGGCTGCCCCCATGTGGTCAAAGATGGCCACCACAAGATGGCCGGCAGGGGAGGGCAGTTGAGGGCTATCAGGCCAGCAAGGGGGGGGGGGGCCAGTTGGGAGGGACCAGGCCAGCAGGGGAGGGAAGTTAGAGGTGACCAGTTGGAGGGGACCCAGGCCTGCAGGGAAGGGCAGTTGGGGGGACCAGGCCTGCAGGGGAGGGCAGTTGGGAGGGAACCAGGCCTGCAGGGGAGGGCAGTTGGGGGGGATCAGGCTGGCAGGGGAGGGCAATTAGGGGTGACCTGGCCGGCAGGGGAGGGCAGTTGGGGTTAACCAGGCCTGCAGGGGAGGGCAGTTAGGGGCAATAGGGCCAGCAGGGGAGCAGTTAGGCATCGATCAGGCTGGCAGGGGAGTGGTTAGGGGGTGATCAGGCTGGCAGGGGAGGGCAGTTAGGGGCAACCAGGCTGGCAAGAGAGGGCAGTTAGGGGTGACCGGGCCAGCAGGGGAGGGCAATTGGGAGCGACCAGACCTGCAGGGGAGGACAGTTAGGGGCGACCAGGCCAGCAGGAGAGGGCAGTTAGGGGTGACCAGGATGGCCGGGGAGGGCAGATAGGGGCAATAGGGCCAGCAGGGGAGCAGTTAGGCATTGATCAGGCTGGCAGGGGAGTGGTTAGGGGATGATCAGGCTGGCAGGCAGAAGCAGTTAGGGGCAGGCAGGCAGGCAGGCAAGGAGGTGGGAGCCAGCAGTCCTGGATTGTGAGAGGGATATCTGACTGCCTGCTTAGGCCGGATCCCTCAAGGGGTCCCAGATTGGAGAGGGTACAGGCTGGGCTGAGGAACACACACACATAAATTTCATGTACCGGGCCTCTAGTTTTAGTATATAATAGGAGTAATCCTGTTATTTGCAGGTTTTTAATATTTCCTACAACTTTTATGATATTACTAGTATACTATGTTAGTACAGTTTTGGTAATATTATATTTAAAATCTTTTCTTGAAATATTAATGTTTATTCCATGTAACATTATTATATTTAAAATCATTTTTCTTGAAATATGTCTATTGCATGTAAATGGCTAATTATTTGTATCTACAATCTGGTAATAGATTTATTTTGTATATTGTAAAAAAAGAAAGAAAGAAAAAAAAAGCCATTGGAGGGCTAAAATACAGGGAGGGGGGAAGAAATATAAAAACAAAATAAATGAACAAACAAAACAGAAACAAACTCATAGATACAGAGAATAAATTGTTGGTAGCCAGATGAAAGAGGGATGGGGAGCTGGGGGAAAACGGTGAAAGGATTAAGTCAAATTAGCAGTTACAAAATAGGGATTTAAAGTACAGCATAGGGAATATAGTCAGTAATATTGTAATAACATTGTTACAATATTGAATTATCAGGGGATCACTTTATAAGTTATATAGATGTCTATGCTATATATCTAAAACTAATATAATATTGAATGTCAACTAATTGAAAAAATGTCATTTTAATTTTAAAAAGTCAAACATGTTAATGTAAAAAAAAAAACACAAACACTGAAAGGTACACTTTAAAATGTATGGGAATAGACTGTGAATTGTATCTCAATAAAAGGAGAAATGCAGTAATAGAAAAAATTTTTAAAAGAATGAAAACCCCAAATGAGAGTCCGGGGCTGCAACCAACAGAAGGAAGATGGCACAACACTCTTACAGAGCACTAAGCTCTGGGAGCAGCATTACCCGGATGTTTCTTTGGCCATTTATATCTCCTGGAGACCTAGCAACGTTTCAAAACTGAAGGATTACGAAGGGTTACGCTGTGTTCCTGTGTCTGAAGTTCCTGCTGCAACTGTGTTCAAGCAAGCTGCAACTAAGGGGCAGGGCCGTTCATGCAGTCCCTCACTATAACACATTCCTGGATTTGTTTAGAAAATGCTTTTAATTTAACCTCATTGGAAATAATGTACATGCATTTTATCCTAGTTCAAAAGAAATCAGCCTTTCTGTTAACTCCAATGTTGCACTTCAAAGGCTGTTACTTATGAAACAAAGTTGTTCTTTACCCACAAACACTTTTGTTCGCGTCTCAGAATCTCGGGTTGGCACCTTTCGCTAACGGGCATCTTGTTGCCGAAGGTCCCGGGTGGGGCCGGAGGGGAAGGTGCTTTGGGTTCTCTTTCCCCTGCACCCCCTGAGTGCTTCCTGCCACGCCCCAAAGACCTGCCTCTTACTAAATCTGGCTCAGACCTCTCATGGTCCTGGCCCAAGTCATCGAAGAGGAACTACAGTGGCCCTAGCCAGTTTGGCTCAGTGGATAGAGCAGTGGTCAGCAAACTGCGGCTCGCGAGCCACATGCGGGTCTTTGGCCCCTTGAGTTTTTAGCAAAGGCCAGCTTAGGAGTACCCTAATTAAGTTAATAACAATGTACCTACCTATATAGTTTAAGCTTACAAAATTTGGCTCTCAAAAGAAATTTCAATCTTTGTACTGTTGATATTTGGCTCTGTTGACTAATGAGTTTGCCGACCACTGGGATAAAGCATTGGCCTGCGGACTGAAGGGTCCCAGGTTCGATTCTGGTCAAGGGCACATGCCCAGGTTGCAGGCTCCATCCCCAGAAGGGGGCATGCAGGAGGCAGCTGATCTATGATTCTCATCATTGATGTTTAAATCTTTCCCTCTCTCTTTGAAATAAAAAAAATGTTAAAAAGGAACTATAGTAAGAAGTCCAAATAACTCAGTTTATTTACCATGTCATCTCTCCCTCCTGTCTCTTGGGATCAGTGTCAGATAAAGCAACTTTGTGCCCCAAACAAAACAAAAACCTTTAAAGGAGGTGGGTTGCGGGGAGGGCCAAAATTGCAAGAGTATATAAAATGACATATTTCATTTCTGAAAACAAAGGAGACAAATAGGTATGTCCCCCAACTATAAGCCTGATGAACTGCAGCTTAGAGACTGAGACGTGTCACATCAACAAGAAGCAACCAGATGGCTGCTGTCGTCTGAAGGATTGGACATCAGCTGACTGCCACAGCCTAGTATCTCAAAAGGAGCAGGTTTTCACTTTATACCTGAGCAGCGGGCCTGGAGAATTAACCGCTCACCCATTATAATACTCTGTAATAATCACAAACTACTCAAACACACGTATTTACACTTAGCGAGCCCAAGAAGAAACCAAAGCACAGTGTGATCAAATGAGCAAATTCAATAGCAGACCTTTTCATAGCGCTTGATATCCCAGCCCGTGGTCTTTCGCTCCATCTGAGAAGTCTCGCTGGCTCTCTTCAGAGAGCCTCCTGGATTACAAATGAAGAGGAAGGAGACAGCAAAGTAAACGTGCTAAGCAGAAGTTGTGATTGCCCTCCGGAACCGCCCCCTTCCTTCATCTACTAGAACTAGAACGCCACTACTGCATAGTAAAAACTTAATTATCCAGCACGGAGAGGGGAGGAGGCACATACAACACACAAAAACATGTGAGCCAATATCCTTTCTCATGTGGCTTTGGCATGCAGGCAGTGATATTCAAAAGACTAAATGACGCCCTCTGTGCTGAGCTCTGCCTAGCTTGAGTCACAGCACTGCACAGGCCCAAAATCTTGACTGGATCACTTTTCCATCTAGAGTTCTAGGCAAGGGAGATTTTGTTGTAATTGTTCCTATCAGCTACAAATTATGGCATTTTCATGTTTTCTTTTCAAATACAAAGTAGAGTGTAAAGAGAACCCCTAGGGAGAGAGACTTGGACCTCTAGAGACCAAAAAAAAAAAAAACATGCCAGGTACTGTTGGTCATTGTCCTCTCCCTGAGCATTAACAATCTAAAAAGAACTCGTGTAATCATGTTTTCGTTGACTTAAGTTTTTATGCTTCTTAACAATGTTGTGGAGTACCAGAGAAAGGAGCAAGTTTTCCTCAGTATATTCAATAGATGTGTCCAATGGTTATTAAGCAATGGCTACCTCTAAAAAAGGAAATCAGTAAATGTATTCAACAATTTTTAAATTAGTAAATGTAGAGGATTCTTATCTAGACTTGATTGATGTAATTTTAATCATATACAATTACATCACCATAGCCTCTGATTGATAAATTCTAAACTAGAGTGAAACTGTAATCTAGTTTTTAAAAATGGCAACAAAAAGTACCAGAATTGAACCAGCAGTTGGAAGACCCATAGTAGCAACAATGTATCTATTGGAGATCCCCCAGTGCTATTCATTAGCATAGTGGTTTATCCTCTGAGCTGGGGAGACAGACTGCCTGGGTTTGATGCCGGACTCAGCTTCTTGGTTATGCAATTTGTCGCAAACTTGACCTCTAGGTCTCAGTCTCCTCATCCGTAAATTGGGAATAATAATCATGGAGATGTGGTGAGGATTAAATAATATATTCTAAATATAAAGGGCTCAGTGTAGTGCCTCAACAGAGAATGAGCTCTCAAAAAATGTTAATTTGCCATGATTCTGAGCTGCTTACTTTACATACAATATGTCTGTGAGACTCAGACAATATGAAAGCTTCATACATAAACTGTGAAAACATCAGCCAAGGTTATCAGGGTAGTCCTGATGTGACTGTGGTCTCTGCAAAGTTTCTTTTCTTTCTTTTTTTTTTTAAATATATTTTATTGATTTTTACAGAGAGGAAGAGAGAGGGATAGAGAGTTAGAAACACCGATGAGAGAGAAACATCGATCAGCTGCCTCTTGCACATCCATCCCCTGCAACCAAGGTACATGCCCTTGACCGGAATCGAACCTGGGACCCTTGAGTCCGCAGGCCAACGCTCTATCCACTGAGCCAAACCGGTTTTGGCTGCAAAGTTTCTTTTCCATAGAACATTCCCTTGGAGCCCCTAATGGTTACCCCTCCTCATAATGTATCTATTCCCAGACCCTTTCCTGAGTCTTGAACTAAGGGAATGAGGATGGGAGTGGAGGGAAGGAATCTAAAATACAAAACTATGAAACTTTCAAACCTAAATCACAAAATCAAGCAGCAAACTCAAGCCCTGTCTTTGTCAGGAATGCCTGTCCGGTTAGCGGGAACGTCTCCCGCCTCTGGCGTAGGGAACGCTGGCCAGCTGGCTCATGCGTGTCCCTCGGTGTCAGCCACAGTGGCTCCCCTGCGCAGGAGCTGCTCAGCCCACAGCGTGGCTCCGATGGCAGACTCACACCTGCCACCGTTTCTGTCAGGAGTAACAGCAGAAAGTCAAAGAAATACCACTTTCACATAGTCAGGAACGACTTACTGGGTACACACTAGCCATCCGACTAAATGGATGGAAAGTAAAGAAACCCCGCAGTCAGCCTCACACAGCTGACTGTCCAGTGGGGAGGCAGACCTTCCAAGCAGCCACAGAATGAATGCGCAGTGCGGCCTGCTGGGTGCTGGAAGGAATGGCATGTTGTTAGGGGAACCAGACAGAGGAGACCCGGCTGAAGTGGGGTGGTGAGGGGTGAAGGGGTGCTCAGGGAAAGCTGCCCTGAGGAAGGGTGCTCTGCGGCCTCGTTCGGACCTCTCCTTGCTGCGCTGGCGAGCTTCCGAGTTGCCCAAGTTCCTCTCCCTGCAGCGCCCTCCTGACCCGGCGTGCCCTGCACTGTCTTAGGAAAGCTGTGACTTCACTTTATCCCCCACCCGTGCCTCCATTTCCCATCCACCCAGGCGGCCGCCTGTGTGCTCCTGTTGTGCCTACACAACTGCTTCCCTGATCTCTAAAATAAACACCATAGTTTAAGCCGCTTAAAGGAATATGTGGATTTTTAAAAATACATATTCCAACTCAGCAGGATCCCCTGATGGCAGGTCTGAGTCAGATCACTGAGGAAGGAAATGCTTCCTCCTGCTTTAAGTGTATTTTCAAACCCTCTTCAGTGTTGTCCCTGATGGATGTGGGTTTGGTGTCACGAATGGCTGCTCTCTCGCTCCACAAAGCATGCCAATGTGCTTTCGTATATTTGTGTTGAAATGATAAAGCCTTCTTATTTTGTGACTATAAAGCATTGAAACTATGGTTTCTATGAAATACATGAAAAAATTGCCCGGTACCATGAGCAAGCTTTGAAGACTTAAAATATAAATACCTTATAGTAGCCACAATGTGTGTGTGTGTGTGTGTGTGTGTGTGTGTGTGTGTGCACATGGACACGTGTGGGCCTAAAGGTGTTAGCAGAGAGGCCGCAGGGAGCCGCTGTTTTGCCTAAAGAAGGAGTTAGCGGACCACGGGGCCCCCTCTCCGCTGGCTCAGGGAGCCGCCGTTTTGCTTTTGCACAGCTACCCGCGGCCTGAGAATGAAAGAGGGGAGCCGAGCGACCAGCCCGCCTGCAAATCAGAGCCTCCCTGCCCGGCGAAGGCCGGGATGGCCTGCTGCAGCCACCCGGTGTGTGTCCGTGTCACACTCCGCCGGCTCTTCCCTGAACTGAGGCACAGACCCTCACGGACGGCCTGGGCCAGGGGAGCCGCAGAGAGCCTGCAGCCGCCCCGCTCGCCCCTCTTCCAAACTGACCGGGTCAACAGCAAACAGCTAGTGAGCCGCCCCCGGAGAGACTGCAGGCTGGAGTCCATTAGCTCTCTCTGCGCCTTTGGAGAAAGTGTTCCATAGGACAGGCGGGCGGGGAGCAGCTCTCCTCCCCACTTTGTCCTTCAGCCAAGGAGGCCCCCTCCTCCCGCCTGCCCTGCCTGAGGCCGGGACTCCCTGGGCTGCGGCGGGTGTTGGTGAAGGTGCAGCAGGCTGGTCTCCCTCCAGGGAGAGGCCACTCTACCTCCCAGACTCTAGGTGACCGCGGAGCCCGCCTTGCTGCTTTCCAGCGCCAGCGGACCATTCTGAAAGGTGCCGGTCACCCACATGCACTGTTTCCGCTTTCACAAGGGACAGGTTCGCAGGTAATCCTCGCCACGTCTGCCATGCGCTGGCCACGATTAGTCAGGGCAGTGAGTCTGCGGGGGACTCAGCCCTGAGCACCTGCCCACCTCTGGGCCGGGAGGTCTGCGTGGTTGCGCTGTCAGCGGCGGGGCCCACACAGGCGTGTTCATCAGCACACGTGGTAGAACTTGTATCTGTGTGGACACCAGGCTCAGGAGCACATGTATATTTTGACATGCCTGTTTAAGAATGTTTCAAGAAAAAAAAAATTAAGTCAGGCCTTTATGACATAATAGGCAGTACATGGGTTGATCATAAAATTGCCATAAAAAATGCTGGAAATAAAGAAAAATTTCTGAATCACACTTTTTAAAAAGCATGAATATAATGGATTAGAGCAAAGAGATGGAAAGTCACTTTAAAAAGGCAGGTCCCGTCCCGGATCCGGGTGAGGCCGCACGCCCCTGGGTCCAGGTGAGGCCACGCGCCCCAGGGCCCGGGTGATACTGGGTTCCGGGTCCGGTGAGGCCGCGTGCCCCTGAGTCCGGGTGAGGCCGTGCCCCTGGGTCCGGGCGAGACCAAACCAGAGGGAGTCGGACCTGCATTACCACCATTTGTCCACCATCCAGAGCTGAGCAGTCAGTGCCGACATGTACACATAAGGAACTGGTGGACATTGAAATTGGGTCTCAAAAGAACTGTTGGTCCAGAAAGAAACTCACTACAGACTGATTCATTTGCTTGTCACCATAACCATTATTGCTTGTCTCATTTTCGGTTCTTACAAGTGTATTTCTAATAGCACATGATCTCACTCATCTAGGGGAAATGATGAACAACATAGACTGATGAACAAGAACAGACCCAGAAACAAGAAGGCATCGATCGGACTGTCGGGCCTCAGAGGGAGGGTAGGGGAAGGTGGGGGGAGGAGGGAGAGATCAACCAAGGGACTTGTGTACATGCATATGAGCCTAACCAGTGGTTAAGGACAACGAGGGGGTGGGGGAATCTGTGGGGAGGGGTGTGGGATGGGAATGGGGGGATGAGGACAAATATGTGACACCTTAATCAATAAAGAAATTTTTAAAAAAATATAAAAATAAAAAGGCAGGTCCCAAGCCAAGACGCAGCTGCCGATTGGCTGCAGGAAGAGCGCACTCAGTGACCACAGCTCCGGCGGCGGGAGGAGCTGGGCGGCTCTGGAGCAGGAGAGGCGGGAGCTGATCTGGCGAATCTCCTTCACCGCCCGACACAGAACTGCTCTGCTTTGCAAGTTCCCCGTGTGGATGAGGATGATGGGAGCAGCCATTGCGTCATCCTCATCCATTACGTCTTCCCACGCGGCCAGGCCCCTCATCCCAAGCTCACCACACCCCTCCTGGGGGCGGGAATGTGTTGATGGGGGATAAGCATCTCAGTATAATTAGTAGGTTTGAGTGTTGGGGGGGGGGGCGTTGCATCGGTTTTCGAGTTTAATCCACACGATTGTGCCTGAGAGATGATTCCATCCCCAATGTACCACATGGCAAGTTTCCACCCAGCCAGCCCTCCAAAACGATGCATTTCTGCACATGACGCTGCGGCCCAGCCAGCCTCCTCGCCCAGCAGCATCAGGCCGGGCTGCCTGCGGAGAGCCATGGGCAGGAACGAGGGCTTTCCCAGGTGCCCGCGGGCCTTCCCCAAGCCTCTCAGTCCTCAAACCCTAGGTCAGCCATGCAGACCTTCCAGCCCACGAGTCTTCTTGATCATCAAACACAGGGTGAGCATTTGCATTAGGAGGCAGGAAACCCAAATTCTAGGGGCATTCCTGTTATTTTTCATGTGACCCTGGGAAATCACATAACCTCAACACTTTTGTCTGTAAAAATGGTCATTAACAGCCCGGCTGGCCTGGCTCAGTGGTTGAACATCAACCTATGAACCAGGAGGTCACGGTTCGATTCCCCAGTCAGGGCACATGCCCGGGTTGCAGACTTGATCCCCAGTGTGGGGTGTGCAGGAGGCAGCCGATCCATGATTCTCTCTCATCATTGATGTTTCTATCCTCTCTCCCTCTCCCTTCCTCTCTGAAGTCAATAAAAAAAATTTTTTTTTAAGGTCATTAATAAAGACCTGTACAAAGTCTCAGACCCAGATCAGAGACTTTTCAAGCTCCTTCAATGAGTCATAGGCTCCATTCCTTAGCCCGCTTACCTTCTTTAAGAAGTATGAAGTCTGTGGATTTTCCCATATGCTAATAAAAATAGACCTAGACTTATCCATAATAATAAAAGTATAATATGCTAATTAGACCAGACAGCCGAACGACCTTCTGAATGTCATTCTGGACATCCTTCCAGACAAAGCCGCAGCAGTGGCGGGGACCAAGGCAGAGGCGGTTAGGGGTGATCAGGCAGGCAGGCAAGTGGTTAGGGGTGATCAGGCAGGCAGGCAAGCGGTTAGGAGCCAGTGGTCCCGGATTGCGGGATTGGGCCTAAACTGGCAGTTAGACATCCCCCAAGGGGTCGCGGATTGTGAGAGGGTGCAGGCTGGGCTGAGGGACACCACCCCCCCCCCCCGCTCCCGTGCACGAATTTCATGCACCAGGCCTCTAGTATAGCCCATAAGAGAAGTGATATAATTCCCTGTGTTTTCCCTACACTCTTTAAAAACAAACCTCACAAATTCAGAGTTCCATAACACTCCATAAACCAGGAAATAATTCACTACAAACAGTACAGGCCTGCAACAAAGTTTCTAAGTGGAGATTTCTTTTGTTAGGAGAGTTGGGTCCTGGACAAACTGTCAGCTCGTTATGACCTGAAACCCAAACCCTCCCATTTCTTACTCTCCATATTCACCACCCTCCCCCTTGCTGCCATCTGCTGTTTCAGTATGAGGCTGGCCTGTTCCCTTGGGGATCACCCAAGAGGAAAAGAACTCTAGAAATAAAAGTAGACATATATTATCCCATGAAGAATTAGATCGGGCCACAGCCTTGTTCTCTATAAAAAAGAGCCTCTTTCTTTATGGATAGACTAGGGGCCTGGTGCACGAAATTTGTGCACTGGGGGTCGGGGGTCCCTCAGCCCAGCCTGCCCGCTCTCACATACTGGGAGCCCTCAGGGGATGTCCTACTGACGGCTTAGGCCCGAGCCCCACAGGGAGCGTACCTAAGCTGCAGTCTGGCCTCCCTTTGTGGGAGGCAACCGGGCTGGTCAGGGGAAGGCACCAGCCCCATCACCCCACTGCTGCAGCCACTGCCAGTCACCACAGCCACCAAGGTGTTTTCATCAACATGGACTCCAGTCCCTTCACCAAGAAAAAATGACAACTTTCTTTAGGCATTTTCAAGATGTGTCTTTCATAGGATACTAGAGGCCCGGTGCATGAAATTCGTGCACGGAGGGGGGTTGTCCCTCAGCCCAGCCTGTACCCTCTCCAATATGGGACCCCTCAAGGGATGTCCGACTGCCCGTTTAGGCCCGATCCCATCGGGCAGTCGGACATCCCTCTCACAATCCAGGACTGCTGGCTCCCAACTGCTTGCCTGCCTGCCTTCCTGATTGCCCCTAACCACTTCTGCCTGCCAGCCTGTTTGCCCCCAACTTCCCTCCTCTGCCGGCCTGGTCACCCCTAACTGCCCTCTCCTGCAGGGTTGATCACCTCCAACTGCCCTCCCTTGCAGGCCTGGTCCTTCTCAACTGCCCTCCCTTGCAGGCTGGGTGCCTCCCAACTGCCCTCTCCTGCTGGCCATCTTGTGGTGGCCATCTTGTGTCCACGGGGGGGCAGGATCTTTGACCACATGGGGGCAGCTATATTGTGTGTTGCAGTGATGATCAATCTGTATATTACTCTTTTATTAGATAGGATAGAGGCCTGGTACAGGGGTGGGGGTCAGCTGGTTTGCCCTGAAGGGTGTCCCGGATCAGGTGGGGGTTCCCTTGGGGGCATGGGGCAGCCTGAGCGAGGGGTCTGTGGTGGTTTGCAGGCCGGCCACGCCCCCTGGCAACCTAAGCGGAGGCCCTGGTATCTGGAATTTATTTTCCTTCTACAATTGAAACTTTGTAGCCTGGAGCAGAGCCAAGCCTGGGGCTCCCTCCGAGGCCGGCAGCCATTTCTGTTGGGGTTATAATTGACACTTTGTTGCCTTAAGCGGGTGGGCCCGGCCAGGGTGTGCGAAAAGCTTTGCTTCCCCTGTTGCCGGCGGCAACCCTGGCCTGCTCTCTCAAGCTCCATTCTGCCGCCATTTGTTTGAATTTGTTTACCTTCTATAATTGAAACTTTGTAGCTTGAGTGGAGGCTTAGGCCTGGCAAGGGCAGGCGGAAAGCTTGGCTTCCTCTGTTACCTAGGAAACCTTGCTCTCTGTGGCTGTAGCCATCTTGGTTTGGGTTAATTTGCATGCTCGCTCTGATTGGATGGTGGGCGTGGCTTGTGGGCATGGCTTGTGGGTGTGTCGGAGGTATGGTCAATTTGCATATTTGTCTATTATTAGGTAGGATGGATTTCTTTATTTATTTTTTATCCTCACCTGAGGGTATGTTTCCATTGACTTTTAGAGATTGTGGAAGAGAAAGGGAAAGACAGAGAGAAACAGATTGGTTGCCTCCTGCATGAGCCCTGATCTGGGCCATGGCCAGGGAGGAGCCTGCAACCTAGGTACATGCCTTTGATCAGAATCGAACCCAGACCCTGCTGTCTGCAGGCCCAGGTATTATCCACTGAGTCAAACCAGCTAGGGCAGAGTATGACATTTCTTAGCCCTCCAGCAGCGGACCTTCATTTTTTTCTCCAGAAGTGTGGTGGAAAAACCCTAGATCACCTTTTCGGATTCTTATTACCCAAGTTACTAAGAATATTACCAGTGGCATACAGGAAGCTTAGCCAGTGTGCAGTCAGAAAAGGTGTTTCCTCTATAGTTCACACCAATGGAGGGCTGGGCCCTGCCCAGGCCTAAAGCCTCTGGCTGTAGCTTTAGGCCTGGGCAGGCCTCTCCAGCTCCCTCTGATCACCAGCTCAGCCCCTGCCCAGGCCTGCCCAGACCAAAAGCCTCTTGGGCAGGAGTGGACCCCCAGCTCCCTGCGATCGATTGCAGGGGGTCCCCTCCTGCCCAGGCTGAAAGCAGACCCCCAGCTCCCTGCCCAGGTGATCAATCACAGGGGGTCCCCTGGTGCACCAGGCCGAAGCAACCCCCAGCTCCCTGCGATGGCAGTTAGAAACCGGCTAGGGCAGGATGTGACATTTCTTAGCCCTCCAGCAGCGGACCTTCATTTTTTTCTCCAGAAGTGTGGTGGAAAAACCCTAGATCACCTTTTTGGATTCTTATTACCCAAATTACTAAGAATATTACCAGTGGCATACAGGAAGCCACTGGTAATATTCTTAGTAACTTGAGTAATAAGAATCCAATCAAACTCAGCTTTCGATTGCAGGGGAGCTGGGTGTCCACTCATGCACCCGGCCAAAAGCCCCTGGCGCCTCTCAACAGCCGAATAGGCCCATTCCCCGCGCCCCTCAACAGCTGGATAGGCCACCCCGAGTCCCGCCCCCCAGCCTCACGCCGGCCCAATCGTGGGCATAGCGGAGTGATGGTTATTTGCATATTACCCTTTTATTAGGTAGGATAGATTTTTTAAAAATATTTTTATTGATTTTTTACAGAGAGGAAGGGAGAGGGACAGAGAGTTAGAAACATCGATGAAAGAGAAACATCGACCAGCTGCCTCCTGCACACCTTCTACTGAGGATGTGCCCGCAACCAAGGTACATGCCCTTGACCGGAATCAAACCTGGGACCCTCCCAGTCCGAAGGCCAACGCTCTATCCACTGAGCCAAACCAGTCAGGGCAATAGATTTTTTTTTTAATTGATTTCAGAGAGGAAGGGAGAGAGGGAGAGAGAGAGAGAGAGAGAGAAGAGAGAGAGGGGGGGGGAGAGAAACAGCAGTGATGAGAGAGAATCATTGATTGGCTGTCTCCTGCACAACCCCTGCTGGGGATCGAGCCTGCAACTGGGGCATGTGCCCTTGGCCAGAATCAAACTCGGGACCCTTCATTCCCCAGGCTGATGCTCTATCCACTGAACCAAACTGCTGTGAGAAAGAGCTTCTTTCAACACCACTGCAAGGGTACCACACGGCGCCACTAACAACAAATGGCCATGTTAGACCCCTTGGGATACGTCATCTTTTAAATCCTTATTGCAATCTACTGAGGCTGATACTATTGTTACCACTCCATCTATCTGTCATCTCTCTATCTATCATCTCTCTATCTATCTACCTATCATCTATCTATCTATCTATCTATCTGTCTGTCTATCATCTATCTATCTATCATCTATCTATCTATCATCTATCTATCTATCATCTATCTATCATCTATCATCTCTCTCTCTCTATCATCTATCTATCTATCTATCTATCTATCATCTATAACTATCTATCTATCTATCTATCTATCTATCATCTCTCTATCATCTATCTGTCTATCTATCTATCATCTATCTATCTACCATCTATCTATCTATCATCTATCTATTTATCTATCATCTATCTATCTATCATCTATCTATCTATCATCTATCTATCTATCTATCATCTATCTATCTCTCTATCTATCTATCTATCTATCATCTATCTATCATCTATCTCTCATCTATCTATCTATCTATCTATCATCTATCTATCTATATCTATATCTATCATCTATCTATCATCTATCATCTCTCTCTAGCTATCTCTCTATCTATCTATCTATCTATCATCTATCTCTCTATCTATCTCTCTATCTCTCTATCTATGTATCTATCTACATCTCTCTATATCTATCATTATCTAATTTACAGAACACTGCAGGCACAGAAAGTGAGTTGAGGCAGCGTTGGAGAGCACGCAGTCGGATTGCAGAGCCCACATCTTCACACGGCGCCCTGCTGCCCCCTAGTGTCCAGTGGCGATCCTCAGCTCACAGCATCGGAGGCCGGTGGTGCGGGTTACCGTGCTGCTGGGCGCCCCTGGCGCGCTGACCCAGAGCGGGCTGTAAAAAGGGCGTTTCAACCTGGCCCCCGGCGGGAGAAGACAGAGAAGAGGCCCTTAGCAGAAGCAGAATGCACTTAATTAAAAATATTTACAAGTCAGTCCTAACCGGTTTGGCTCAGTGGATAGAGCATCGGCCTGCGGACTGAAGGGTCCCAGGTTCGATTCTGTTCAAGGGCATGTACCTTGGTTGTGGGCACATCCCCAGAAGGGGGTGTGCAGGAGGCAGCTGATCGATGTTTCTAACTCTTTATCCCTCTCCTTTCCTTTCTGTAAAAATCAATAAAATGTATTTTTTTTAAATATTCACAAGTCATGAAATTATTTCTTGAGTGAGGTCATTATTTTTAAAATGTTGAGTTAACCTAAAAGAAGAAAATGGCATTTCTAAATAGCAAGTCAAATGGGTTTTGTGTAATTATTTCAGGACAACCTTCCAAAAGTAAAATGGAAACAATTTCTATGATCTGTACATTTTTTAAGTCAGGTAGTTTACCCTCAGTAATGTACACTATATGACTTTTAGCAAATGCGTACAACTGTGTAACCAGCACCACAATCAAAATATAGAATATTTCTCTTACCTAATAATATCCCATGTCCCTTTGTAATCCACCCCCCGCCCCACCTTCAGGCCCTGGCAACCACCAGTGTGGTTATTACCCCGATAGTTGTGTCTTTCCCAGAATGCCACGTAAATGGAACCGTACAGTGGATATTGTTTTGAGCCTGGCTTCTTACTACAGCATTATGCACTTGGCATAATTCGTGCTGTTGTATCAGTAAGTCAGTCTTTTTCGTTGTGTGTCCTATTCCGTGGTGTAGATGTGTCACAGTGCTTACCTGTGATCCAGGTGAAGGACATCTGCGTTGTTTGCAGTATTTATTGTTACGGTTATGAATAAAGCTGCCTAAGCCATTATATTCCTGTTTTGTGTGGACACCGTTCTCGTTTCTCCTGGGCAAAGAGCTGTAACGGGTTCTGGGTCATATGTTAAGTGTAAACTTAATTTTCTAACACGCTGCGAAGAGTGCGTTCCAAAGCAGCTGTGCCGTTTTCATTCTGTCCGGGATTTCATACGTCCTGGGTGCTTGCCAGCCTTGCCAGCCTATGGTATTGTCAGTTTTTACTTTAGCCATTCTAATAGTTATTTAGTGATATCTCATTGTGGTTTTGGTTTGCATTTTCCTACTGGCCAATAATGTAAAATACCTTTGCATGTACTTATTTTCTATCTGTATATCTTCTTTGGTGGAATATCTATGCAAATATTTGCCCTTTTTGTTGGATTGTATCTTTTAATTGGTTGTGAGTTATTTTTTAAATATATTTTTATTGACTTCAGAGAGGAAGAGAGAGGGAATGGAGATAGAAACATCAATGATGAGAGAGAATCATTGATCAGCTGTCTCCTATTGGGCATTGAGCCCGCACCCCTGGCATGTGCTCTCCCATTCTGTGGCTTATCTTTTCAACTTCTTTTTTTAAAATATATTTTATTGATTTTTTATAGAGAGAGAGAGGGATAGAGAGCTAGAAACATTGATGAGAGAGAAAGATCAATCAGCTGCCTCCTGCACACCCCCTACTGGGGATGTGCCCACAACCAAGGTACATGCCCTTGACCGGAATCGAACCTGGGACCCTTCAGTCCCCAGGCCGACGCTCTATCCACTGAGCCAAACCAGTTAGGGCTCTTTTCAGCTTCTTAACGATGTCTTTCAAAGATCAAAAGTGTTTTTTAAAATGTCAGGTTTATTAAAGTATGACTGGCAAATAATATACACATATTTATATTGTACAACACAGTTATTTAAAGGTGTACAATGCAATTGTTTAATATACATACAGTATACATTGTGAAATAATTATAATCAAGTTAATTAACACATCTATCATCTCACAATTCTCTTTGTTGGTGAGAATGTTTACGATCTTCTCTCTCTCTCTCTCTCTCTCTCTCTCTCTCTCTCTCTCTCTCTCTTAGTAATTTCAAGCATACAATACAGCCATGCAGCACGTAACGACCGGGAATGTTCTGAGAGACTCACCAGGCGATTTCTTTGTTGTGCGAACATCACACAGTGCACTGACACCCCCCCCCCCAGCTGGTACAGCCCACGACCCCGGGCCTATGGCACAGCCTATTGCTCGGGCTACAGGCCTGTACAGCATGTTCTGCACAAAACAGCACACTAACCCCAGCACAGGGCAAAAGGATGCCATCGAGACCTCGAGCTGGATGAAGCTGCTACAGATGTAACACAGAACACTGTTCCAGCAGAGTTTTTTTAATAATTAGAAAGAGCACGCTCTAAAATAATCATAAAAAGCTTACTACAGTAAACACATAACCCGGTAACAGTTGTTTTTGATAGTTATTAAGTATCACAGACCACATGGCGTTGTATGTGCTGTACTTTTTTTTATTAAGGTTAGTAGGGAGTGGGGTTTTTTGTTTTGTTTTGTTTTGTTTTGTTTTATTCGTTATTGAGTAGGGTATTTCATATGTGTCCTTATCCCCCCTTGCCTCCCCCACCCCACCCCCGCTCATGCCCTCCACCCCCCTGGTGTCTGTGTCCATTGGTTAGGCTTATATGCATGCATACACGTCCTTTGGTTGATCTCTCCCCATTACCCCCCCCCTCCCCTACCTTCCCTCTGAGGTTGACGGTCTGATCAATGCTTCTGTCTCTGGATCTCTTTTTGTTCATCAGTTTATGTTGTTCATTATATTCCACAAATGAGTGAGATCATGTGATATTTATCTTGCTCTGACTGGCTTATTTCACTTAGCATAATGCTCTCCAGGTCCATCCATGCTGTTGCAAATGGTAGGAGTTCCTTCCTTTTTACAGCAGTGTAGTATTCCATTGTGTAGATGTGCCAAAGTTTTTTAATCCACTCATCTGCTGACGGGCACTTAGGCTGTTTCCAAATCTTAGCTATTGTAAATTGTGCTGCTATGAACATAGGGGTGCATATATCCTACATCAAAATAAAAAGCTTCTGCACAGCAAAAGAAACCATCAACAAAGCAACAAGAAAGCCCACTGCATGGGAGAACATATTTGCCAATGTTATCTCCGGTAAGGGTTTACTCTCCAACATTTACAGGGAACTCATACAACTTAACAAAAGGAAGATAAACAATCCAATCAAAAAATGGGCAAAGTACCTAAATAGACACCTTTTGAAAGAGGACATAGAGAAGGCCAAGAGACATGAAAACATGCTCAAAATCACTCATCATCCGAGAGATGCAAATCAAAACGACAATGCGGTACCATCTCACACCTGTCAGAATGGCCACCATCAACAAATCAACAAACGACAAGTGCTGGCGAGGATGTGGAGAAAAAGGAACCCTCGTGCACTGCTGGTGGGAATGCAGACTGGTGCAGCCGCTGTGGAGAACAGTATGGAGATCTGGCCAAGAAAGGACATGAGCTGTACTTTTTTATACGGTTGGCAGTGCAGGTTTGTTTACACTAGCGTCACCACAAACACGAGACTTTACCGTGGCTCCGACATCACTAGGCAACAGAAGTTTTTCAGCTCCATTATAATCTTATGGATGATAACCGGATATGCGACTTATCATTGTAACTATAGTAACCATGTTGTACATTAGAGCCCCCGAACTAACTTATCCCTCTTATAACTGAAAGTTTGTACCTGTGAGCAACATCCCCCTCTTCCTCCCACCCCCGTCCTCTAGCAACCACTGACCCATTCCCTGGTTCTATGACTCAAGGGTTTTAAATTCCACTTGTGAGATCACACAGCATCTGTCTTTCTGATGCTGGTGTACTTCCATTGTCTTCTAGGTTCATCCATGTTGTTGTAAATGACAGGATTTCCTGCTTTTTATGGCTAAATAATACTCATATATTTATTTCTTTATCCAATCACCCATCAACAGACACTTAATTTGTTTCCATACCAGGCTATTGTGAATAATGCTGCAATGAACATGGGAGTGCGGATATTCTTCCAGCTTTACTGTATTAAGATATGATTGACATACTGCACTGTGTACGTTTAAGGAACGTAGCATAATGACATTATTTTGTGAAATGATTACCACAGTAATTTTCTTTAATATACATCTCACATAGACATAAAAAAGAATATGTTTCCCTTATGATGTGAACTCTCAGAATCTACTCTCTTAACAACCTTTGAGATGTACCACAGAGCAGTGTTAGCTGTCGTCATGCTGCACATCACATCCCCAGGACTCACAGAACCGGGTATTTGTCCCTTTTGACCACTTCACCCAATTCCCCACCCACCACCCTTGCCTCTGGCGATCACAAATCTGATCTCTTTTTCTGAGTTTGGTTTTTGTTTTCGTTTATTTGTTTGGATTGCATGCTTAAGTGAGACAATGTGGTATTTGTCTTGATCTGACTCACTTCATGTAAAATAACGCCTTAAAGTTCCATCCCTGTTGCAAATGGCAGGATTTTTGTGACTGAATAATGTTCCATTGCGTTCACCCACCGACGGGCACTCAGGTTGTCCCCAGGTCGTGGTTGTTGTGACTAACGCTGCTGTGAACGTGGAGAGCAGACGTCTCTTTGAGGCAGTGATTTTGTTCCTTCCGGATGCACACCCAGAAGTGGGGGTGCCGGGTCAGATGGCAGTTCGGGTTTCAGTTTTCTGAGGAACCTGATGCTGTCCTCCTTCGTGGCTGCACCGGTTACAATCCCACCCACGGCGCACCTTCTCCGCGCCCTCCGCAGCATTCGGCACTGCTTGTCTTTTTTCTTTTTTTAATCCTTACGGAGGATATTTTCCCATGGATTTTTAGAGAGAGTAAGGAGGTACGTGCCCTTGACAGGAATAGAACCCAGGACTCTTCAGTCCGCAGGCGGCCTCTACCACTGAGCAAACCGGCCAGCGCACCACTTAGCTTTTTGCTGATGGCCCATCTGTTTGTGATTTTATTGGTTTCTGACCTTTATCATTTCCTCCTGCTCATTTGGGTGTGATTTGTTCTTCTTTTTCTAGTTTCTTAGGTAGAAGCATATAGATGTGATACCCTTCTAATATAAGCATTTAATACCAGAGGTTTCCTTCTATGCACTGCCTTTGCTGCATTCCACAAATTTTCATGTTGCTTCCATTTTTGTTCAATTCAAGGTACTTTCTAATTTCCCTTGTGACTTCCTCTTACACCCATGTGTTATATAAAACTGTGTGCTTTTTCAATCCTCACCTGAGCATAGGTTTTTATTCATTTTTAGAGAGAGAGAAACATCGATCAGTTGCCTTCCATACGCGACCCTACTGGGGATCGAACCCAAAACCTAGTATGTGCCCTGACCGAGAATCAAACCCACAACCGTGTTGGTGTACAGGATGACGCTCCGGCCAGCTGAACCACCAGGCCGGGGCTAAAAGTGTGTGTTTAACTTTCAGATATTTGGAGGATTCTCCAGGTGTGTGCGTTATTGGTTTCTGATTTAATAGCATTGTGATTGAAAGACATACTTTATCTGATTTCTATTCCTTTACACGGGTCGTTTCTTTTATTGGCCAGAAGATGGTCTCTCGGTGAATGTTCCGTGAGGACTGGGAAAGAATGTGTGTTCTGCTCTCGTTGGCTGGAGTGCTCTGTACATGTCAACTGGGTCACATTTTTGGTTGGTGTGTTCACTTCTTCTATACTCGTAGTGATTTTCTGTCTACTTGTCCTGTTGTTACTAAGAGAGGTGAAGTCACACTAGCGTTGTGGATGTGTCTGTTTCTCCATTCACCTCTGTCCTTGCCTCATGCAGTTTGAAGCTCTGTTGTGAGGTGCACACACCTTTAGGACGATTATATCTTGTTGGTAAACGGACCCTTTTATCATGATCCCTGGTAATAAGTATCCCCTGTCCTGAAGTTGACTTATATTAAAGCAGCCGCTCCAACTTCCCTTAGATTCATGTTTACATATTATATTCTTTTGTCCTTTTACTTTTGACACATCTATGTCTTCATTTTAAAGTGGTTTTTACTAAAAAAAAAATAAAGTGGGGTTTTGGTACATAATATGTAGTTGGATTTTGCTTTAACTTATTCAATATAATAATTTCTATCTTTTAATTGGTGTATTTAGACCATTTGTACTTAATTTAACGTTGATATGATTGGATTTAAATCTACCCTATGGCTAGTTATTTTCTACCTGCTCCATTCTTTGTCCTTTTTCTCTTTTTCTGCCTGTTTTTGGATTGAGTGATTTTTATTATTTTATCTCCATTACTGGCTTATTATTCATGCCTCATTTGTAAAGAGATATATTTACTGGCTACCCTAAAGTTTACAATATACATCTTTAATTAATCATATTCTACCTTAAAATAGTAATATACTTCTTCCCATCTATACTAATAAAAGGATAATATGCTAATTAGACCGGATAGACTGGACGTCTTCCGGACTTCGTTCCGAACATCCTTCCTGACAAAGCCAGGGCCTGGGCAGCACCGCCTGGGGTCCCGGGTGCCTACAGCCAGCCAGAGGGAGGGAAGCCCAGGTCCCAGTTGCCTGTGGCCAGCCAGAGGAGGGACGCCTGAGTCCAGGGTGCAGGGGCCGAGGCAGAGGTGGTTAGGGGCAATCAGGCAGGTAGGCAGGCGAGCAGTTAGGAGCCAGCTGTCCCAGATTGTGAGAGCGTGCAGGCAGGACTGAGGGACCTCCCCCCTCCCGTGCATGGATTTTGTTCACCAGGCCTCTAGTATAATATGAGAACCATATAACAATATATGGCTAATTCTTTTCTCTCATCTTTTAGGCTATTGTCCTACATTTTATTTTTGCATATACTATAATTCCACAATGAATTGCTGCGATTGAAATTTTTATTGAGATAATTGTAGATTCACATGTTGTAGTAAGAAATAGTACAGAGTTATCCCACATAATCTCTACCCAGTTAACCCCAATGGTAACACCTTGCAAAGTATATACATGATCACAACCAGGATATTGACACTGATCTCATTCAGCTGTCCAGTTTTACTTGTACTATGTAAGTGGGGAGGCAGTGAGGGGGTCAGTGTGATACAATTTTGTCACCAGTCAAGATACAGAGCAATTCCATTACCAGGAGGATTGCTTGTGTTGTCTTTTATAAACCACACTCTTCTATTCCCTCTCCCCCCTCACACACACCCTCATCTCTAAACCCTGGCAACCATTAATCTGGTTTCATTTCAAAAAATTTCATTTCAAAAATGTTATAGAAATGGAATCATATTCAGCATAATTCCCTAAAGAGTCAACCAAGTTGTTTTGTGTATCAATGGTTAACTTTTCTTGTTGATATAACATATGGTTTATATGTTTGACCATTTACCTGTTGAGGGACATGTGAGCTGTTCTAGTTTCTGCTATTATGAATAAAGGTGCTAAGGATATTCATGTGCAGGTTATTGTGTAAATGTAAGTTTTCATTTCCCTGGGATAAATACCCAAAAGAGTAATTCTTAGGCTGCATGGTAGTTGTAAGTTTAATTGCATATAAGGAACTGCCAAATTTTATTCCAGAGTGGTGGCACCAGTTTACATTCCCACCAGAAATGTATAAATGATCCTCAATTATCGTTTTAAGTAATTTTTAAATTTTTTAAAGTAAGTCTTTGATATTTACCTTCATTTTAACCATTTCCAGAGATCTTCATTTCTCTGGGAAAGATACAAGTTCCTATCGCTAACTTCCCTGCACACCTCATATAACACAGGTCTGCTGGTAATTAATTCTTCCAGCTTTTGTTTGTCAGAACCATTTTTATTTAATTTTTTTAAGAAAATGTTTTCATTAATCACAATATTAAATTAACAAGACAACCCACCAGAACTGAACCAGAATAAATGGTGCTGTTATAAAATTTACATTTCTCACATCCATTTTGAGGAAAATGGTACATTTTAGGGCTTTTCTAGGTCTTATAAACTGATTTCAGTAAACCTTTTATTTTTTTAGTAGTAAACAGCAATCAACATGTATTCTCAAACTGTGCTAAGGAGGAGTTAGAAAGGCAACTATAAAATCTATAATGGCAACAGCTGGCAAGATTAGGACTGTTTTGTTAAGAATGTTAAGATGTTAAGAATCACATTTCTATTTTACCTGTTATATCAGTAGCATGTGTAATTTTAAACAAAATCTCAAATGAGTGATTTCAAGTTCCTGATTATTTCTAAATTTGTCTCCTGCAGATAAGACTCACAGATACAAAGAACTCTATGAAGTAACTAGTTATATGTTTGTAAGAGAGGATTACCAAAAAAGATCTATTTGTTAGATTTTATGGGCACCTGTGTACTAGTTACATTAATTGTCTTCAGTGACTTAAAGTTCATAGATCTTCTTAACCATATTTTAAAGCAATAGATTTAGGTAAAAAACTAAAGAATTTCTGAATGATACAGCATAATAGGTTATAAGGAATCTGTTTTGTCAGGTTCAGGATTTCTGATAAATACTATTTTCCTTATAAAAATGTTATTTTTTAAAGTTATGTATTAATTCTGTAAACATTGGCAAATTAAGGAGATTAGTTAGAACATACATTTAAAGTATGATTGGCTAGAGTAACCTATTGACTCTATTCCAAGTGTGAAATTCTTTTCATTTTTTATTTATTGTACATGTAACATTTAATTAGCAAGTCACTGTGCTCTACATTACATCCCCATTAAATCTATCTATATATCTATATATATAAAAGCCTAAGTGACCAGACGACCGAATGACTGATCAACCGGTCACTATGATGCGCACTGACCACCAGGGGGCAGACGTTCAACACAGGAGCTGCCCCCTGGTGGTCAGTGTGCTCCAACAGTGGGAGCGCCACTCAGCTGACCAACCTGTCCCAGCAGCCCACCAGCCCAGCAGCAGCCACTCACTCCCTCAGTAGTCCTCCTTGCAGGTCCAATCTCTGGAGAATGGGACAGGCACCAACAGACCCGGACGCCGCCAGCACAATCCTGACAGTGCCACCTGCCTCCTGGAAGTCAGCCTCGGGCACCACAGCCGATTCCCCTCCCTAGATGCTCCGCAAGAAATAAACGATATAAAAGCGGCCTCCAGGTGGCTCCCAACAAC
The DNA here is from genome assembly GCF_027574615.1 of Eptesicus fuscus. Classification (NCBI taxonomy): domain Eukaryota; kingdom Metazoa; phylum Chordata; class Mammalia; order Chiroptera; family Vespertilionidae; genus Eptesicus; species Eptesicus fuscus. The sequence continues at coordinate 2,714,698 of NC_072476.1, read as the reverse complement.
CAGCGTGAACATCAGCGGGATGGATCCCAGATCCCAGACCAGCAAGGACATCCTACCGCCTGACCAGAGGGCCGATTGCATCCCGGCCCCCCACACCCTCCTTGGGACAGGAGCCAGATGCAGGGCTCACAGCTGGTGAGGGCCGCTGCGGCGTGAACCTCTCCTGATCAGGACTGACTGGGCATGAGCCCATGGCAGGCGCAGCAGGGCCGGGATGAGCAGGAGCAGTGCAGCACCAGGCTCCTCCCTGGCCACCTGCCATTCAGGCACTACTTTGTGCTGTGTGGATCGACGTGGTCAGCGGGCTAGAGCCCGACGAGCTGGTGGGTAAGGCCGGGCTGCAGCGGCGTGGAGGTCCACTGATCCCTGCAGGCCAGGCCGAAGGACCACACTGGTGCACGAATCTGTGCACCGGGCCTCTAGTCTGTAATAGAAAAGGATTTATCTTATAATGGAATTTGTACCTTTTGACCACCTTCATCCATTTCACCCATTCCCCCCGCATCCCACTCTATCCCAAAGCATCCTGTGGACAGCATGAATGCGGCAGGACTGTGAGGCGGCGCCGCCACAAGGGGTCAGTGCAGTGCCTCATCCCTGACAAGCAGCTCGGTGGCCAGCTGTGGTGCTCTTGCTCTGTGTGCTTACACTGAGTGTCCAGATGATGATGATCTCTGGCCACTCAGTGTATATCCTATATAATAAAAGGCTAATGTGCAAATTGTCCCCTTGACCAGGAGTTCAACCAGCAGGCAGGCCAGCCAACTGCCCATGTCCCCTACCCCTGGCCAGGCTGGCTGGACTCCACCCATGCACGAATTCATGCACCAGGCCTCTAACACACACACACACACACACACACACACACACACACACACACACACACAGAGTAGCCAGATTATTATGCGTTCAGAGATCATAATAATCTGGCCACTTAGTGTATCTCCACCCTGGACTTAGCTCACTGCACAGGACTTCCCACCCACAAATGCCAGGTCAGCATCCAGGGCAGCATGTCATGCGACTCTATCTCCATCCCCAGTGTGCACCAGCACCTAGCAGGTGCTCCACAAAGGAGTGCTGACCAAAAAGCATCAGCATGCCCAGTTGGCCAAAGAGAAGGAGTATACTCCTTTTCTATAGTGTACGAGAATTCCATTGTTGTTTACTTTTTTGTGGAAAGTATAGGCTTCATTGCAATTTTTAAATAGGAGCTACCTGTGAAAAACAATTAAGCTGACCAATTTCTAATATTACCACGTTAAGGGCCTTACCCCCTATTCTTAGAAGACTGTACACACTGATTTTCTTGACAAAGCACCCCAGTTGTGAACCTCCATTAACAATAAACGTAATTTAACCATTACATTTACAGGCTGCTGAGTAGTATATCCTTGTGTCAATGAGTAAATATTAAACTTAGTAAAATAATCCACCCTGTAGGACCAACATATCTCAACTGTGTCAAGGAATCACTAACCATCTTTCCAAAATGGCAGAAGGAAGAATAATGCCCCTGAACTCTACAGTCCTGCCTGTTGGCAGGTATGAATCCACCTCAGATAGACGTGTGCTAAATTCGTCATGCTGGCGAACCTCAGAGCATGCTCTAATCATCTGACCAAACCCTGCTGCGTGTACACCTGGCCTCTGGACTTCAGTCGGACACTTAAGATTAGTGTTACCTAATCAAATGGCAAGCAAACATCAAATTATCACAGAGAAATGATACTCAGGCACCCTGATTAAGTTTGTGCCTCTAAAAACGCTACGGTGTCACAAGACTCGATTGCCAACGTGTCTGGCTGTCCCGCATCTGTGCCAAGTCTACAAGAATTGGTCTCTAGAGCTTTTGTTCCCAAGGCAGTAAATCTCGAGGTTGGCTACACGGGCTGCACAATGGAATAAGCTGGGAGCTTTAGGAGACACTGACACCGGATCTCACCCCAGAGGCTCCGATCTAGCTGGTCTAGGGTATGGTCAGAGCATCAGGACTTTCGCAAGCTCCAAGTAATTCTAATGTGCGCCAGGCTGAGAGCCACTCCTTCAGGGCTTCTGTTCTCAAAGGAAAGTCTCAGAAGCACAAGTTAGATGCCCCCTGCTTCCTGCATGGCCCTCGCATCAATCAGCAAGTGCGCGTAGAGTCCTTTCCACCCCAGAGTGTTCCTCTCCTCTTCCAGGCTCCATGCTTTGCTTCTACAGCACGGCCAGGGCCTTTCATGTGACTTGGATTTCAAGCACCTTCCCCAGAGCAGGTGGAAAACACTCATGTAGTCGATGGAGAAAGAGTCCCTTCCAATTCTACAGGAGAAATGCTGTTCAAACAATCCATAGTCACTTCCTTCACACACTCACCTCATTTCTTTTTTTACTTTGCTTTGTTGTGTTAATCCTCACCTGAGGATTTTTTTCCACTGAGTGGAAGGGTGGGAGGGGGTAAAGAGAGAGAGAGAGGTAGAGAGAGCGAGAGTCAGAGAGAGAAACATCAATGTGCGAGAGACACAATAATTGGCTGCCTCCTGCATGTGCCCCAACTGGGGCCCGGAATCAAACCCATGACCCTTTGGTGTGTGGGCCGACGCTCTAACCACTGAACCCCACCAGCCAGGGCTCACCTCATTTGCCTTAATCTCTCTCCTGTCAGTCTCCTCCCTGCCTCCCATTTATACTGCTCTAGTTCCTATAAAATCAACGCAGCCATCAAAACTGTTCTTTCTCTGCAATTCATGTAGCCTCCCTCCAAACCATCCTCCACTCTGCAAGGTGCTCTCTTCAAAGGCGACTGTGAATTATCAGTCCTCAGGTTGGTAATAATATCGCATTCCTTTCCGGATCAAACCCACACGCCTCCACTGACTCATCTGCAGTCCCTGCAAGTGTGTCACCTGATCCCATGCGTCCTGTGCTCGCACCGGTGCTGGGCACGTTTTCACCATTCAACCTCTCTGCCACCGGTCGGAATGATAAGCTCAGCAGGTGCACTCCCACGGCACCCCACACCCACTTCTCCCGAGCAGCATGGTCGTCACTGTAATGAACAGTGAGCTTATTCAGAGTGAGGACTGCATTTTAGTCCCTTTTTCTCTGGGCTCAGCACAGGACCTGGCAACAGTAAGTGCTCAGTAATATTTCCTGATGGAGGCCCGTCATTTCACACGTCCTTGCTTGCATGCACTTCCTCTTCACTGGCTCCCCCCATCTGCATTCACAGTACCCACACGCCCACCGAAACCCGGCTGAGGCCTCTTTCCTCGGTCGAGCCTTCCTGAACCTGGCTTCCAAGCACTGTTGACCATGCCTGCCTTTGGACCATTAGGCACTCCCAACACTAGCACCTCCACTCTGCTGGAATCAGGTCCTCATGTCTGTCTCCCTTCCTGGACTGTAGGCTCCTCGCTGGCAGCAACCTATTCTGTTTCTCTCCATATTCTGAGCACTGGTTACGTAACAGGTGGTGAGTAACAAAGCTTTTATTTTTGCCCCTCTCCAATCCTTGTTTTCTACCATTGCTAGAATGTTCTCAAACAAAATTCAGATGTCTTTCCAGGGCTTAAAAATCTTCAGTGGCTTCCTTTACCTACAGTGGTCTTTCCCAAAGTACGGCGTCTGCAATCCTGGCAGTACACGTGATAATTTTCAGATGTTAGACATTATTTCTTTTTATTTTAACGGTTAGGTATTTTAATTGTGTTAGAAAAAGTGAAACCCACCAAATGAATGATTTTTTAAAATATATTTTATTGATTTTTTTTTTTTTTTTACAGAGAGGAAGAGAGAGGGATAGAGAGTTAGAAACATCGATGAGAGAGAAACATTGATCAGCTGCCTCCTGCACACCCCCTGCTGGGGATGTGCCCTCAACCAAGGTACATGCCCCTGACCGGAATCGAACCTGGGACCCTACAGTCCGCAGGCCAATGCTCTATCCACTGAGCCAAACCAGTTAGGGCCAAATGAATGATTTTATGTATAATTTCACTTATGACACTTATGATTTTTTAAGTTAGTGACTTAAAATAAATTTGAAGAAAAATATTAAATAAATAATAGCACAGAAAGTACTCATATAACAAAGTCAAAAGTCATCCTATTTGGGAAACCCTGATGTACAGGACTAAGAGAGTCCAACTGTAGCATGCACATCCTTCTCATCAGCCCGATTACTTTTCCAGCCACACCTCCCCCGCTGTCAGCAAGCACAATAAACCATGTTAATAAATGATGGGTTCCCATGTCATATGCCCATCATTGAATCTGTTCTCACAGGGGCCAGAGGAGTGCTGTTGGAAGGTCATTACTCTGCTCAAAAGTCTCCAATTAGAAAGCTTTTTATTTCTAGATGTAAACTAAACTATAAGGTTATGTAAACTATAGTGTATGATGTGCCACTATATCTGCAGCTAAACCTGAACAAGATACACAAATACACATCCTACCTAATAAAATAGTAATATGCAAATCGACTGCACCTTCGCTACGCCCAAGCCACGCCCACCAGCCAATCAGGGTGAGTATGCAAATTACCCAACAAAGATGGCGGTTAATTTGCATACACTGAGGGAGGGAGGAGTGAAGACTGAAGACAACTTAGAAGGAAGACAGAGGAAAAGCAGAAAGCAAGATGGCTGCCAGAGGGAAAGCCCGGGCGGGGCGGGGCGGGGTGGGGCAGAGCGGGGCAGGTGGCAGAGGCATGCGGATGCAGGCGCAGCAGCTGCAACAGCGACGGCAGCGGCAGCGCATGCGGCCGCAGCGGCCGCTTGCAGGATTTTTCCTGCAAGTGGGCTACTAGTAAATATAGATAAAGTCAATATGGCACAATGTTAACAACTATTGAATGTAAGGAGTGGTTATGGATTTTCATGTATTTTTCTTTCAACTATTTTTTTTAATTTTCATAATAAAAAGTTGTGAGAAAAAATAAAGTCTTGATGGATAGATAGAGAGATGGATATATTGATCAATATGTGCTAAAACCAATATAACTAGATATAAACAGTTGAATCTAGGTGGTGAATATATGAGTCTTCGCTGTACAACTTTTTCAATTTTGTTGTATAATTAAAAATATTCATAATAAAATGGGGGTGGAGTAGTTGTATGAAAACCATTAAAAAATATGCCGAAACCGGTTTGGCTCAGTGGATAGAGCGTCGGCCTGCGGACTGAGAGGTCCTGGGTTCGATTCCGGTCAAGGGCATGTACCTTGGTTGCGGGCACATCCCCAGTAGGGAATGTGCAGGAGGCAGCTGATCAATGTTTCTCTCTCACTGATGTTTCTAACTCTCTCTCCCTCTCCCTTCCTCTCTGTAAAAAAAATCAATAAAATATATTTTAAAAAATAAATTAAAAAATAAATCCTTGTCTATGTAGAAAATCCAAAAGAATGAACAACCAAAAAACTCCTGGAATTAATAAACAATTATAGCAAGGTTTCCGGATACAAAGTTAATATATAAAAGTCAATTGCTTTCCTATACACCCACATGAACAAGTGGAACTTAAAATCAGAAACATAATATCTTTTACATTAACACCCCAAAAATGAAATACTTAGGTATAAATCTAACAAAATATGTATAACATCTATATGAGGAAAACTACAAAACACTGGTGAAATAAATCAACTAAATAAATGGAGACATGTTCCATGTTCATGTATAGGAAGACTCAGTATTGGCAAGGTGTCAGTTCTTCCCTACTTGACCTATAAATTCAATGCAATTCCAATAAAAACCCCAGCAGGTTATTTTGTGGATATCAACAAAACTTGCTCTAACGTTTATGTGGAGAGGCCAGAGATTTAAGAAATAATAACACTATTGAAAAAGAACAGTCGGGGGAACCAAGATGGCAGCATAGGGAAATGCCTGTACTTGTCACCTCCCACAACCCACCAAAATTACAACTAAAAACAAGACAACCATCATCCAGAACTGCCTGAAAGCTGGCTGAATGGGAGTCCTACAACTAGAGAAGTAAAGAAGAAAGCACACTGAGACTGGTAGGAGGGGCGGAGGCACAGAACAGGCTGGACCGATGCCCACGTGTGCCGCTTTTTTATTTGGGCGGGAAATAGTCTCTGCAGAGGCCTCCACAAAGAGGAAGGGTCCCAGCCCCACACCAGACCCCAGCCCAGGCTCCCAGAGCTGGGAAAGGCAGTCCCCATCACTGCAGGCTGTAAAAACAAGTGGGGATTGGGGCTCAGTGACACCCAGGCTGCTGGGATCCCACTGGTCCTCTTAAAGGGCCAGCGCACAAACTGAACTTACTCCAACTCGATCCCTCTGAGCTCCAGCGCTAAGGCAAGGCTCTGGGGGACCCAAGCACATAAGAGGAGGAACTGGACTGTCTGGCGTTGGGGCAGGAACTGGGGGATGGCTTTCTCCCAGACAGAGGCAATCACAGGGGTCATTGTTCCTATGCTGGGACCTCTAGGTGGCAGGGCTGACTGGCAGCCATTTATGTTTGCTCCTCCCGGGTGATTCCCTGAGACCCCGCCCCATCCAATTTAAAGCCCCACCCAACAGCAGCTTTTGCATATGAATGGCCTGTCCTTACTCAAACAAACTGCATCTGGGTCAGGGAGCCCCGAACCTATCAATAAAAGGCCCATGACCTGGCAATAGCACCAGCCTGCCTTGCTTCACAGCTGGGCCTCACCTGTGCACTTCTAAACCCAATACAAAGAGGAGGAATCTGCAGTTCTCTCAGGAGCTCCTGCCAGGGGTCCTCAGGCAGTGGCTGACTTTGCACCTCCTTGGAGACTCAAGAGCCAGAGCACCCAGTGGTCAGCATCAGACCATACCAGATTACAACTCTACACATCCACAGGTGACACACTCAAGGGGCAGACTCAGTGAGCACCAAAGCCCCACTGAAGCAAGTCCTGCTCCATAGGGGTGTCTCCTGCACAGCAGCTCTCCCACTGTAGATGCAGCTGATCCTCACAGCCAATTGGCCTGGAGATCAATTCCTCCCAGTGACACCAATAGCAATCAAGTCTCAACTACAAGACTGTGCACACAGCCCACACAGGGGTGCACCAAGAGTGCCCAGCTCAGGTGACTGGGGAGGCTAAGCCACTGAGCCCTATAGGACACCTACTACACAAGGCCACTCTACCAACTCAAGGAGACATAGCAGCTCTACCCAATACATAGAAACAAACACAGGGAAGCAGCCAAAATGCAGAGACAAAGAACCATGTCACAAATGAAAGAAATGGAAGAAAGCAAACTACTGGATATAGAGTTCAAAACCACAGTTATAAGGTTACTCAAGAAACTTCATGAGACCTCCAAGAGACTTAGTGAGACTTTCAAGGATCTTAGTGAGAATGCCAAAAAAATGGAAAAGGACCAATCAGAAATTAAGCATACACTGACTGGAATAAAGAATAATGTACAGGGATTCAACTGTAGAGTAGAGGATTCTAAAAATCAAATCAATGATTTGAAATATGAGGAAGCAAAAAAACACCCTATCAGAAGAGCAAAAAGAAAAATAATACAAAAATATGAAGATAGCACAAGGAGCCTCTGGGACAACTTCAAGTGTACCAACATCAGAATTATGGGGGTGCCAGAAGAAGAAGAGAGAGAGCAAGGTATTGAAAACCTACTTGAAGAAATAATGACAGAAAACTTGCCCTACCTGGTGAAAGAAATAAACTTGCAAGCCCAGGAAGCACAGAGAATCCCAAACAAGAGGAACCCAAAGAGGACCACACCAAGACACATCATAATTAAAATGCCAAGGGCTTAAGACAAATAGAGAATTTTAAAACCAGCAGGAGAAAAGCAGTTAATCGCCTACAAGGGAGCCCATACAACTGTCAGCTGATTTCTCAACAGAAACTTTGCAGGCCAGACGGGAGTGGCAAGAAATATTCAAAGTGATGAATAGCAAGGACCTACAACCAAGATTACTCTACCCAGCAAAGCTATCATTTAGAACTGCAGATCAGATAAAGAGCTTCACAGACAAGAAAAAGCTAAAGGAGTTTATTACCACCAAACCAATATTACATAAAATATTGAAGGGTATTCTTTAAGAAGAAGAAGAAAAGAAAAAGATAAAAAATATGAACAATAAAAAGGCAATAAATACATAACTATCAACAATTGAATCTAAAAATCAAAATAAATGAATAAGAAATCTAATAAGCAGAATAAACTGGTGAATAAAATAGAATCAAAGGCATGGAAATGGAATAGACTGACAATTCTCAGAGGGAAAGGGAATAGGGGAGGTGGGAAGAGATTAAACAAAAATCTTATATGCATATATGCATTATCTATGGACACAGACAATAGGGTGGCATAGGCCTGCAGCAGGGTGGAAAATGGGTGGAGGGGAACAATGGGGGGGTGGGGAAGAGGGCATTTGTGATACTCTCAACAATAAAGATTTTTAAAAACTCAAAAAAACAAATACTTTAGGTATTTCAATTATTTTTTATTTTTTAAGATATTTTTATTGATTTCAGAGAGGAAACAGGAGAGGGAAAGAGAGATAGAAACATAAATGATAAGAGGAAATCATTGATCAGTTGCCCTCTACTGGGGATTCAGCCAGCAACCTGGGCATGTGCCCTAAACTGTGACCTCCAGGTTCACAGGTTGATGCTCAACCACTGAGCCACACCGGCCAGGCTCTATTATTTGGATTAGCACAAAAGGCACAATTCATGAAGTAAGTAATTAAGCTGTACTTCATTAAAGTTAAAAACTTCTGCTCTGCTAAAGACACTGTCAAGAGAATGAAAAGGCAAGCCACAGAATGGGAGAAAATATTTGCAAAGACATATCTGATAAAGGATTGTAATCCAAGAAATCTTAAAACTCAACAATAAGAAAATGAACTATCTAATTTAAATATGGGCACAAGACATGAATAGACACCTCACCAGAGACATACACATAGATAGCAAATCCTTTATAATAAAAGGCTAATATGCAAATCGACCAAACGGCAAAACGACCGGTCACTATGATGCACACTAACCACCAGGGGGCAGATGCTCAATGAAGGAGCTGCCCCCTGGTGGTCAGTGCACTCCCACAAGGGGAGCGCCACTCAGCCAGAAGCCGGGCTCACAGCTGGCAAGCGCAGCAGCGGTGGCGGGAACCTCTTCCCAGCAGCACTAAGGAACGGCTTAGGCCCATGGGGAGTGGACCTGAGCCATCAGTCCGATATCCCCCAAGGGCTCCCGGACTGCAAGAGGGCACAGGCCGGGCTGAGGGACTTTCCGAGTGCAGGGATTTCATGCACCGGGCCTCTAGTAGGCATATAAAAATGTTCCAACCCTAGCCAGTTTGGCTCAATGGATAGAGCCTCAGCCCGTGGACTGAAGGGTCCCAGGTTTGATTCTGGTCAAGGGCACGTACTTCAGTTGCAGGCTTCCTCCTGGCCCTGGTTGGGGTACATGTGCGAGGTAACCAATCAACGTGTCTCTCTCATATTGATGTTTCTCCCTCTCAATCTACCTCTCCCCCTCCCTTCCACTCTCTCTAAAAATCAATGGGAAAATATTCTCAGGTGAGAATTAACAAAAAAAATGTTCCATATTATGTGTCATTAGGGAATTGCAAATTAAAATGAGATACCATTGCATACCTATTATTATGGTCAAAATCCAGATCACTGACAACACCAAATGCTAGCGACTATATCGAGCAATAAGAACTCTCATTCCTTTGCTGGTGGGAATTCAAAATGGCATAGTAACTTTGGATGACAGATTGGTAGCTTCTTACAAAAGTAAAATACTCTTCTTACCATATAATCAAGCAATTGCACACAAAAGCCTGCATAGGGATGTTTATACCAGCTTCATTCATAGTTGCCAAAACTTCAAAAAAAAAAACAAAAACTACAAGATGTCCTTCAGTAGGTGAATGGATAAACAAACTGTGGTACATCTAGGTGACCAAATAAACAACTGGTACATCCAGACAATGGAATATTATTCTAAAAAGAAATGAGTGATCGTGTCATGGAGGACCTGAAATGAACATGACCAGGGGAAGAAACCTACCTGAAAAAGCTACATACTGTATGATTCCAACTATATAACATTTTGGAAAAAGCGAAACGATGGAGACTGTAAAAGGACCAGTGGCTGTCCGGGTGAGAAGAGGAAGAGAGATGAGTAGCTGAAACTGGTCTGTATGACACTGTAATGGTGGTGCATGTCCTTATACATTTGTCCAGACCATAAAATATACAACAAGAACAAACCTTAATGTAAAGAGTGGACTCTGGTGATGATGATGTGTCAAGGTAGGCTCCTCTATGGTCACAAAGGCACCACTCTGGCAGGGCTTGTTGACAAAGGGGAGGCTATGCATTTGGGAAGACGGAGAATATATGGGAACTCTGTGTACGTTATGCTCAATTTTGTGCCTAAAACTGCTCTACTAGTAAAGATAAAACCAATTAAACAATCAAATGAAAAATCATCCACTGCCTCACTATCACCATTGACCTCACAGTGAAGCTACAGCGATAGCAGAGCAGAGCTGCAGAAACCTGGCCTGTGAGATCTGGCCTCCCTCTCACTGACCCCGCCCCAGCCACACTGGCCGGCCTCCTCGTCAGCCTAGAATGCCAGGCATGCTGCATCTCAGAGCCTTTGCACTTGCTGTGCTTTCTGCCAGCAACCTTGCCCCCACTCCTGCGACCCCCCGCCCCCCCTCCCCAGAGAACTGCCATGGTTCCCTCCCATCTTCCTTTAGTCCTTTATTCAATTGTCACCTCCCCGACAGGCCTTCCCTGTCATCCATTTAGAAATGCACTCTTGCCAACACTTCCTAGTCTCTTTCTTGTTTGATTTTTCACCAGAGGACTTACCACCATCTAACATACTATGTATTTTACTTACTTAATTTCTTGTCTGTCTCCCTCCCACTAGAACACAAGCTCTGTGTGGGCCGAGATTTCGCTGCTGTTCATAGCCCTGTCACAGAGCCTAGAACATGGGAGGCTCTCAATGACATTTGTCGAATGACTAAATGAACAGCTTGAGAGTGGTCTCATGCTTCCAGACATTTACCATAATGTTCTCCTTACCAGGAATGGGATTTCCCGTGTCCAGAAGGGGAAATCCAACTCAGCCTCCAACACTCACCTCAAGAACCCCTCTTCTGTGACGTGCTCCCTGACCCTAGGCCAGTGATGGGCAACCTTTTGAGCTTGGTGTGTCAGACTTCGCCAAAAAACTGAGCATAACTCGGGTAGTGTGTCACTTTGAGGAAAAAACTAACTCCAAGACTCTATTCGCAAATGTTTCATCCTCAGGAGCAGCAAATGTTTCATCCTCGGCATGCGGCCACGTGTCATCAGAAATGGCTACGCGTGTCAGTGCTGACACGCGTGTCATAGGTTCGCCATCACCGCCCTAGGCAGTCCACGGTAGAATCTCTTCTCTGACCCCACAGTGCCCCATTATGCTCCCAGAGGGCCCTTAGCACAGTGTTTGGTAATTTGTGGGGCTCCTTATTCATCTTGAATCCCCCACACCTTCGAACCTGACAGATAATAATGGCAGGCCCTCAGAAACATTTGTGGAATTAAACAAGAAATGAATGAATGACTTAAATAAAGCAACCGATATATAGCTTAGTATGAATTACATAGACAATTACAGTATACATAATTTAAAGAATACCATTAAAGATACTATAAAGTTCCTTTGATGTTAATACCTTTTACTATAACTTACTCAAGATCTATGAGTTAATGACTAATAATATCCAAAGTCCAAGACAATTGCCTAGTAATCAATATAGAAGGCTGAGTTTGCATTCATATTTCCTTTAATTACTTCAAAGGTCTCTTTACCTTTCATTTGGGTTTCCCTAAGCATACTGGTTTAGCCTAAAGAGTATCACCATGGGAGCTAAAGACTGAGCAGGTTTGGTAAACAAAGCATTGATGCCAAAAACCATAGAGGAAAGAGGTGACCTGGAACAGAGAAAGTAGCATGGGTCTATGTCACACACAAATGCCATGAGTAAGTATATATGTGCATATACATATACTAAAGGCCCAGTGCACAGATTCATGCACCAGTAGGATCCCTTGGCCTGGCCTGTGGGGATCTGGCCAAAACCAGCTCTCCAACATCCCCCAAGGGGTCCAGGATTGCAAGAGGGCACAGGCCAGGCTGAGGGACCCTATCCATGCACGATTGGGGCTGGGGAGGGACCGTGGGAGGGCTCCAGGGCGTGTCCGGCCTGTCTCACCCAGTCCTGATCAGCTGGACCCCAGCAGCAAGCTAACCTACCAGTCGGAGCATCTAACCCCTGGTGGTCAGTGCGCATCATAGCACCTGGTTGAATGGTTGAACAGTTGAACACTTAACATATTAGGCTTTTATATATATAGATATGTATCAGGCACCTTTTGGTTTAAGTACACCTTGACTCTAATTACTATACTTTTTCTATTATCTCATTAGGCTCAAGGAAGACTTAACTATATTTTTTTATCTATTAATTATATCTTACTAACCCCATAGTCATGAGAGGTTACAGAACTGGAAGAACCTAACTCTTTAAACAAAGAAACTAACATCCAAACAGGAGACTCACTGAGCCCTAGCTGGTTTGGCTCAGTGGATAGAACATCAGCCTGTGGACTGAAGGGTCCCAGGTTCGATTCCAGTCAAGGTCACATACCCAGGTTGCGGGCTCAATCCCCAGTGGGGGGTGTGCAGGAGGCAGCAGATTGATGATTCTCTCTCATCGTTGATGTTTCTATATCCCTCTCCCTTCCTCTCTGAAATCAATAAAAACATATTTTTAAAAATAAAATAAAAATAAAATGCTCACTGAGTGAGAACTGTCTGTGCTCTGTACTGTAGTAAGTATGCCACAGGTATTACTTCATTTAAGCCCCACCACAATCCCATTAGAAAGATAATGTCACTCCTATTTCAAAGACTGGAAACAAATTAAGGGTCTACAGTCACCCAGCTTGTCAGTAGAACTGGATTCACACCCAAGTCTCTCTGCCCTGTTTCATTAAGATTTACTCTTTGTTTTCTAGTAAGAATCCTTCCAGACCACTTTTTGATAATGAAGTTGTGTCATATAAAATAAATCAAGTGCACTGACTGAATAAGCTGAAATCTTGTCATAGTTCAACTAATGATGGAAACCTTGCAACTAAGGAAGAAATGGAAGAAAAAAAATAAAAGAAAAAAAAAAAAGATGAGACCAGACAGAGAAAGTTTGATTTGAAGGTAAGAGATTGAGTTTCATCCCCAGTTCTTCAATCTGCTGGTTATACTACCTCATGAAAGTTAATCCCTCAGGAGTCTTAGTTTCCTGAAAATGGGGACAATTGTGATTGCATGATGATATAACAATATAATTGATCTCTGTCCCCCTCACCAGACTGTCACTGCCACAAGGGCAAGGGCCACATCTGTTCTTGCTCGCTGTATTCAGTTCTTATCTGACATGACGAGGATGACAGTTAGCTAAAGCAAAAAAAAATCATTCATCAATAACTTCTCTTGGTTTTTTTCTTCAAGTCCAAGTCCACTAATGAAAGTCTGTGCCATCATTCTGGCATGTAGTGTCCATAACACATGATCTACGGTTTCTACTATCAGTTATAGGAGAACCTAAAATTGTTTACAAGGTAATCTGGGCACAAAAGACCTTATATGACTTTTCTCTAGAACATTTACAGTTCTCATCACATTAGATTTGATGGTCATTCTTTTTACAACTTTTCTTTATCAAGACTCTCTAAAGCATTCAACTTAGTTTTCAGAGAAATAACGTTCATTTCAGACTTACATTTCCTAAGTTTATAAAATATAAATGTAATTAAATGTTGTAATTATAACAACAAGGGCATCTGACATGAACAGATGTGAAACAAAAAGTGCTGACTGTGGTGAGAGTAAAACTTATGGGCACAGAAAAGCATAGGTGTTCTCAAGAGCAGCCAGTTAGTCAGAAGCTACAGCACACCATGCACGTAAGAGTGTGGTGTAGAGGGAATGAAGAGTGGCAGGTGATCAGAAGACTCTGTTACAAGACCTGCTGCATTGTATCCCCAACATTTCCCACAGTGCCTGACACAGAAGGCTGTCAATAAACATTGTTGAGTCAAAAATATCTACCACACAAGGCTGGTGTGAGGCTTGAATGAACAAAGCTTTTGGTCAATGGTGCCCCTCCCTTTCCAACTGTTTGAGACATTTCATTTATTTGGACCCAGATACATTCAAAAATCATTTGAGAACTGTAGTATGTTTATTGAAGTTCCTGCTTGTTAATTTATTCATAGTTTAAAAGTGATTTGAGCTACTCACTTTTCCGGGCACTAGGGACACAACAGTAAAGATGTGGTTCTGAACTGCTCATTATTGTAAATATGACTTAGCAACAAAACCCTGGACCAGGGAAGGAATTTTATAAAGAGAAAACCAAGGAACTGGACTGGCAAAGTTTTCCTCCATTTAAGTTGCATTTAAAAAAAAAAAGAGGTCATGTATGCATATATGCATAACCCATGGACATAGACAATAGGGTGCTGAAGGCCTGGGGCGCCGGGTGGGGGCAGGCTGGATGGGGTCAATGGGGGAAAAGGGGACCATATGTAATACTTTCAACAATAAAGAATTACTTTTTTTAAGAGGTCATGTAGTCTAAATGTTGCTATAGGTCTAATAATGTGCTTGCCTTATAATATATGCCTCTCTAATCCATAAAATAGAGCACATATCAGAAAATGTTTCCAGCCTGGCCGGTGTGGCTCAATGGTTGAGCATTGACCTATGAACCAGGAGGTCATGGTTTGATTCCTGGTCAGGGCACCTGCTCGGGTTGCAGGCTCGAGCCCCATGTGGGATGTGCAGGAAGTACCTGATCAATGATTTTCTCTCTCCCTCTCTCTTCCTCTTTGAAATCAATATATATATATTTTTTTTAATGTTTCAAATCAAGTGAGTTTTATAGCTAATCTAAAACACAGACCTACCAAAGAACATAACTTCTCCTTATCAGCATTCACTTTTTCAAGTAAAAAAAGATAAAATGAACTTTGATTTTTTTAATTCTTGCAATGTCACAAGCAAAGATCATTTTGCATTATCCAGTGTAATAATGCAAATTGCAACATGTAGGACATAAAGCTATCTGAAATATCACTTTGGCTTCTGAGATTTAACCCTGTTGTAGCATTGGCTGTGTGAACAGAGGGATAAAAAGTAATGGTGTCCTTTCAGAAGCAGAGAAATGGTTATGACTATCCTATTATGTTCAGCTCTCTGATTCCCAGTGGTGCCTCTTATGATCGTCTCTAAGATATGTGATTTGTAGTGGCAATATAACTGAGATATGGAGACTCATAAGTCCTGCCTCCATGTGATATTTTGTAGCTAGTATTTGAATAAATATACCACTTACTGCTGACTGAACTTCAGTAAGCCTGCATCAACCATGTCAGCTAGCAGCAGGTTAAACAAAGAAGCTTGCACAATCACCCTAGAAACAATTTTAAAGTACATATGAACATTTTATAACTAGGAAGCACAGATCAGAAGGAAAAATGAAGTACTATACTATAACAGTAAAGATATATTAGGCACATACTTAACTACCCCCAAGTATTATATATCTGTGAATATGTAGTTATTTTACAAATGAAATACAGCTGAGTTTCACAGATCATAATTCTGGAAGTCAGACATCAAAGGATTGGCAGAACTTAACAAGGAGAAGCAGCACAGGAGAAAGGCAGTTTGCAGAGCACCACTCCAGCATGTCAGAGCCACATAAGAAAGTGATACAAAGAATTCCCCGAGGAACCAGGCTTTAGGAGAGCAACCTAAATCTTTTGGATGGAGAGTGGGCTGATGACACCATTGGTGTGGAAGAAATCAGAGGCTACTGAGGCCTAGTAGGCCCCCAGGAACCAGGGACAGGATAGGACATCATAGGAAGCTTCAAGAGGCTCCTGAAGCTCGCTATTGTCCAATACCTGTACAGCAGCTTGCAGAACATGGTCGGGGTTGAGCTTCACAGAAAGCCATCCTGAGAGGAGATCCCACCCATGAACAAGACAACAAAAATCAAGACCCATTTACCACAGGAGAGCCCAACTAACCTACAAAAGGGACACTGCTAGAGCATCCAGCTCAGGAGTTCACACCACTGTGTCCCATGGGACAATCACTACAAAAGGCCACCTCCCAAAGCATGAAGACTGGAGTCATAGAAGTTCTGTCTAATACATAAAAACAAACTCAAAGACACAACTAATATGGGAAGACAAAGAAACAACCCCTGAATGAAAGAAAAGGAGGAATCTCAAGAAAAACGGGTAAATGAAATGGACGTAAACAATTTACCAGACATAGAGTTCAGAGTAATGGTTATAAGGATGCTCAAAGAACTTAGTGAGAACTATAAGGTAGTTAATGGGAACTATGGGAGCTTAATGGGAACTATGTCAGCATGGATAAGGACATAGAAACCATGAATAAGAACCAGTTGGAAATCAATAATACTATATCTGACATCAAGGAAACACTGTAAGGAATTAAAAATAGACAGGATGAAGCAGTGGATCAAATAAGCAATTCAGAAGACATGATAGAAAAAAAAACACTCAATTAGAGCAGCAAAAAGAAAAAAAACAACAATTTAAAAGCATGAGGATAGTTTAAGGGAACTTTGGGAGCTCCCATAAGGCAGTCAGCTGATATCTCAACATGAAACAGAACAACATCTGCATCTGCATCATAGGTGTACCAGAGGGAGAAGAAAGTGAGCAAGGGCTAGAGAAGCTGTTTGAAGAAGTGACAACAGAACACTTCCCTAACCTTGTGAAGAAAAATATCATACAACTTCAGGAAGAATAGAGAGTCCCAATTAAGATGAACACAAGGGAACCACACTGAGACACATCATAATTAAAATAACAAACATTAGCCTCACGCCCCTGGGTTTGGGTAAGGCTGGGTCCCGGGTCCGGGTGAGGCCGCACCCCTGGGTCCGGGTGAGGCTGGTTCCCAGGTCCAGGTGAGGCCGTGTGCCCCTGGGTCCAGGTGAGGCTGGGTCCCAGGCCCGGGTGAGGCTGCGCGCCCCTGGGTCCGGGTGACATCGTGCGCCCCTGGGTCCAGGTGAAGCTGGATCCCTGGTCCGAGTGAGGCCGGGCGCCCCTGGATCCGGGTGAGGCTGGGTCCCGGGTCCGGGTGAGGCCGCCCCCCTGGGTCTCGGGGAGGCTGCGCACCCCTGGGTCCGGGTGAGGCCATGCACCCCTGGGTCCGGGTGAAGCTAGATCCCGGGTCCAGGTGAGGCCGTGTGCCCCTGGATCTGGGTGAGGCCACGTGACCCTGAGTCTGGGAGAGGCCATGCGCCCCTGGGTCTGGGTGAAGCCGTGCCCCTGGGTCCGGGTGAGGCCACGCACCCCTGAGTCCGGGTGAAGCCGTGCCCCTGGGTCCGGCCGAGACCAAACCAGAGGGAGTCGGACCTGCATTACCACCATTTGTCCACCATCCAGAACTGAAAAGTCAGTGCTGACATGTACACATAAGGAACTGGTGGACATTGAAATTGGGTCTCAAAAGAACTGTTGGTCCAGAAAGAAACTCACTACAGACTGATTCATTTGCCTGTCAGCATAACTATTATTGCTCGTCTTACATTCAGTTCTTATATTTCTAGTGACACATGATCTCGCTCATCTAGGGGAAATGATGAACAACATAGACCGATGTACAAGAACAGAACCAGAAACAAGGAGGCATCAATCGGACTATTGGGCATCAGAGGGAGGGTAGGGGAGGGTGGGAGGAGGGGGGAGAGATCAACCAAAGGACTTGTGTGCATGCATACGAGCCTAACCAATAGTTAAGGACAACAAGGGGGTGGGGGCATCCATGGGGAGAGGTGAGGGATAGGAATGGGAGGATGAGGACAAATATGTGACACCTTAATCAATAAAGAAATTTAAAAAAATAAAAATAAAATAAATAATTAAAATAACAAACATTAAAGACAAAGAGAGAATCTTAAAGGCAGCAAGAGAGACAAAATAAGTTACCTACAAGGGAGCTCCCATAAGGTAGTCAGCTGATATCTCAACAGAAACACGATAGGCCAGAAAGGAATGGCATAAAGTATTCAAAGTAATGAAAAGCAATAATCTGAAACCAAGACAATTCTATCCAGCAAGGCTATCATTCAAAATTGAAGATGAAATAAAGAGCTTCCCAGACCAAAAAAAAAAAAAAAAGGCTAAAGGAGTTTTCTACCACCAAACCAACATTCCAAGAAATGCTAAAGAGACTATTGTAACAAGAAGACAAATAGAGGGGGGTGAGGGAAGTACAGGCATAAACAATAGAAGTGGTAATAAATAAATACCTAACAATAATAACCTTAAATGTAAATGGATTAAATGCTCCAATCAAAAGACATAGGTTAGCTGAATGGATAAGAAAACATGACCCATATATATGCTGTCTACAAGAGAACAAAAGATTCACACAGCATGAAAGTGAAGGGATGGAAAAAATATTTCCATGGAAATGGAAATGAAAAAAGTGAGGGCAGCAATACTTATATCTGAAAAAATAGACTTCATAAAAAGATACAAATAAAGTCACTACATAATACTAAAGGAATCGATCCAACAAGAGGATATAATCCTGGTAAACATATATGCACATAACATAGGAAAAACTAAATATATTCCTGGAGGACTTTAAGGGAGATATACACAGCAATAGAGTCATAGTAGGGAACTTTAACATCCTACTGACATCGCTGGATAGATCTTCCAGATAAAAAAAATCAACAAAGAAACAGCAACCTTAAACAACACATTAGATCAGATGGATTTAAAAGCTGCAGAATATACCATCTTCTCAAGTGTACATGGAACATTCTCAAAGATAGACCACATCTTAGGACACAAAATAAGTCTTTACAAGTTCAAGAAGATTGAAATCATATCAAGCATCTTCTTGGATCACAATGGCATGAAACTGGAAATCAACTACAATAAAAAAAAAAACAACTCAAAAAAAAAAAAAAACTCACAAACATTCAAACACATGTAGGTTAAATAGCATGTTATTAAACAATGAATGGATTACCAAGAAGGTAAAAGAAGAAATCAAAAACTTCCTGAAAACACATGAAAATGAACACACAACAACCAAAATGTATGGGACACAGCAAAAGCCATCTTGAGAGGGAAGTTCATAGCATTACAGGCCTACCTCAGGAAACTAAAAAAAAAAACACAAAGCTCAAATAAACAATATAAACCTACAACTAAAAGAATTAGAAAGAGGACAATAAGAAAAGACCAGAGGAAGTAGAAAGAAGGAAATAATAAAGATTAGAGTGGCATCAGAAATAAATGGCATAGACCCTGGGTCCGGGTGAAGCTGGATCCTGGGTCCGGGTGAGGCCGTGTGCCCCTGGATCCGGGTGAGGCTGGGTCCCGGGCCTGGGTGAGGCCATGCGCCCCTGGGTCTGGGAGAGGCCACGCGCCCCTGGGTCCGGGTGAGGCCACGCGCCCCTGGGTCTGGGTGGGGCTGGATCCCGGGTCCAGGTGAGGCCATGTGCCCCTGGATCCGGGTGAGGCTAGGTCCTGGGTCCGGGTGAGGCCACGTGCACCTGGGTCCAGGTGAGGCCACACGCCCCCTGGGTCCGTGTGAGGCCATGTGCCCCTGAGTCCGGGTGAAGCCGTGCCCCTGGGTCCGGCCGAGACCAAACCAGAGGGAGTCGGACCTGCATTACCACCATTTGTCCACCATCCAGAACTGAAAAGTCAGTGCCGACATGTACACATAAGGAACTGGTGGACATTGATATTGGGTCTCAAAAGAACTGTTGGTCCAGAAAGAAACTCACTACAGACTGATTCATTTGCCTGTCAGCATAACTATTATTGCTCGTCTTACATTCAGTTCTTATATTTCTAGTGACACATGATCTCGCTCATCTAGGGGAAATGATGAACAACATAGACCGATGTACAAGAACAGAACCAGAAACAAGGAGGCATCAATCGGACTATTGGGCATCAGAGGGAGGGTAGGGGAGGGTGGGAGGAGGGGGGAGAGATCAACCAAAGGACTTGTGTGCATGCATACGAGCCTAACCAATAGTTAAGGACAACAGGGGGGTGGGGGCATCCATGGGGAGAGGTGAGGGATAGGAATGGGAGGATGAGGACAAATATGTGACACCTTAATCAATAAAGAAATTTAAAAAAATAAAAATAAAATAAATAAATAAAATAACAAACATTAAAGACAAAGAGAGAATCTTAAAGGCAGCAAGAGAGACAAAATAAGTTACCTACAAGGGAGTTCCCATAAGGTAGTCAGCTGATATCTCAACAGAAACACTATAGGCCAGAAAGGAATGGCATAAAGTATTCAAAGTAATGAAAAGCAATAATCTGAAACCAAGACAGTTCTATCCAGCAAGGCTATCATTCAAAATTGAAGATGAAATAAAGAGCTTCCCAGACCAAAAAAAAAAAAAAAAAGGCTAAAGGAGTTTTCTACCACCAAACCAACATTCCAAGAAATGCTAAAGAGACTATTGTAACAAGAAGAAAAATAGAGGGGTGTGAGGGGAGTACAGGCATAAACAATAGAAGTGGCAATAAATAAATACCTAACAATAATAACTTTAAATGTAAATGGATTAAATGCTCCAATCAAAAGACATACGTTAGCTGAATGGATAAGAAAACATGACCCATATATATGCTGTCTACAAGAGAACAAAAGATTCACACAGCATGAAAGTGAAGGGATGGAAAAATTTTTTCCATGGAAATGGAAATGAAAAAAGTGAGGGCAGCAATACTTATATCTGAAAAAATAGACTTCATAACAAGATACAAATAAAGTCACTACATAATACTAAAGGAATCGATCCAACAAGAGGATATAATCCTGGTAAACATATATGCACATAACATAGGAAAAACTAAATATATTCCTGAGGACTTTAAGGGAGAGATACACAGCAATAGAGTCATAGTGGGGAACTTTAACATCCTACTGACATCGCTGGATAGATCTTCCAGATAAAAAAAATCAACAAAGAAACAGCAACCTTAAACAACACATTAGATCAGATGGATTTAAAAGCTGCAGAATATACCATCTTCTCAAGTGTACATGGAACATTGTCAAAGATAGACCACATCTTAGGACACAAAATAAGTCTTTACAAGTTCAAGAAGATTGAAATCATATCAAGCATCTTCTTGGATCACAATGGCATGAAACTGGAAATCAACTACAATAAAAAAAAAAACAACTCAAAAAAAAAAAAACAACTCACAAACATTCAAACACATGTAGGTTAAATAGCATGTTATTAAACAATGAATGGATTACCAAGAAGGTAAAAGAAGAAATCAAAAACTTCCTGGAAACACATGAAAATGAACACACAACAACCAAAATGTATGGGACACAGCAAAAGCCATATTAAGAGGGAAGTTCATAGCATTACAGGCCTACCTCAGGATACTAAAAAAAAAACACAAAGCTCAAATAAACAATATAAACCTACAACTAAAAGAATTAGAAAGAGGACAATAAGAAAAGACCAGAGGAAGTAGAAAGAAGGAAATAATAAAGATTAGAGTGGCATCAGAAATAAATGGCATAGACCCTGGGTCCGGGTGAAGCTGGATCCTGGGTCCGGGTGAGGCCGTGTGCCCCTGGATCCGGGTGAGGCTGGGTCCCGGGCCTGGGTGAGGCCGCGCGCCCCTGGGTCCGGGAGAGGCCACGCGCCCCTGGGTCCGGGTGAGGCCACGCGCCCCTGGGTCTGGGTGGGGCTGGATCCCGGGTCCAGGTGAGGCCATGTGCCCCTGGATCCGGGTGAGGCTAGGTCCTGGGTCCGGGTGAGGCCACGTGCACCTGGGTCCAGGTGAGGCCACACGCCCCCTGGGTCCGTGTGAGGCCATGTGCCCCTGAGTCCGGGTGAAGCCGTGCCCCTGGGTCCGGCCGAGACCAAACCAGAGGGAGTCGGACCTGCATTACCACCATTTGTCCACCATCCAGAACTGAAAAGTCAGTGCCGACATGTACACATAAGGAACTGGTGGACATTGATATTGGGTCTCAAAAGAACTGTTGGTCCAGAAAGAAACTCACTACAGACTGATTCATTTGCCTGTCAGCATAACTATTATTTTGCTTGTCTCACATTCAGTTCTTATAAGTATATCTCTAGTGACACATGATCTCGCTCATCTAGGGGAAATGATGAACAACATAGACTGATGAACAAGAACAGAACCAGAAACAAAGAGGCATCGATCGGACTATCGGGCCTCAGAGGGAGGGTAGGGGAGGGTGAGGGGAGGGGGGAGAGATCAACCAAAGGACTTGTGTGCATGCATACGAGCCTAACCAATGGTTATGGACAACAGGGGGGTGGGGAGGGGTGAGGGATGGGAATGGGGGGATGAGGACAAATATGTGACACCTTAATCAATAAAGAAATTAAAAAAAAGAGAAATAAATGGCATAGAGAATAAAAATACAATATAAAAGATCAATGAAATCAAGAGCTGTTTCTTTGAAAAGATAAACAAGATTTATGAACCTTTAGCCAGACTCATCAAGAAACAAAGAGAACGGACTCAAATAAATAAAACCAGTAATGAAAGAGATGAATTAACCACTGACCTCATAGAAATACAAAGAATTGTAAGAAAATTCTATGAACAACTATATGCCAACAAACAGGACAACCTGGGTGAAATGGTTAAACTCCTGAAAACATGCAATCTTCCAAAACTCAATCAGAAAGAATCAGAAAACCTGAATAGGTCAATAACAACTGATGAAATTGAAGCAGTAATCAAAACCCATCCAGCAAACAAAAGTCCTGGACAGAATGGCTTCACACATGAGTTATACCAAATATTCAAAGAACTAACACCTATCCTCCTCAAACTATTCCAAAAAATCCAAGAGGAAGGAATACTCCCAAGCTCTTTTCACAAGGCCAGAATTTTCCTAATTCCAAAAGCAGATGAAGACACAACAAAGAAAAAGAATTATAGACCAATATCCCTGATGAACATATATGCTAAAATCCTCAATTAAACATTAGCAAACCAGATCCTGCAATACATTAAAAAGATCATACATCATGACCAAGTGGGATTTATTCCAGGGATGCAAGGCTGGTATAATATTCACAAATCAATAAATGTGATAAGTCACATAAACAAATTGAAAGACAAAAATCACATGATCATATCAATAGATGCAGAAAAAGCATTTGATAAAATCCAGCACCCATTTATAATAAAAACTGTCAGCATAGTAGGAACAGAGGGAATTTACTTCAATGTAATAAAGACTATATATAACAAACCTACAGCCAACATCAAACTCAATGGGGGGGGGGAATAAAAGTGTTTCCCTTTAGAATAGGAAAAAGACAGGGATATCCACCATCACCACTCTTATTCAATATAGTTCTAGAAGTCCTAGCCACAGCAATCAGACAAGAAGAAGAAATAAAAGGCATCCAAATTGGAAAGGAGGAAGTAAAACTGTCATTATTCATAGATGGTATGATAGTGTACATAGAAAACCCTGAAGACTCACCAAAACACTGCAAGATTTAATAAATAAATTTGGCAACAAATACAAAATTACCATCCAGAAATCAATGACATTTTTATACACCAGTAATGCACTCTCAGAATAAGAAACTTTAAAAATCCCATTTACACCCAGCAAGCATGGCTCAGTAGTTGAGCATTGACCTATGAACCAAGAGATCACAGTTCAATTCCCAGTGAGGGCACAGGCCCAGGTTTCAGGCTCAATCCCCAGGGTGGGGCTTGCAGAAGGCAGCAGATCAATGATTCTTTCTCATCATTGATGTTTCTACCTCTCTCTCCCTCTCCCTTCCTCTCTGAAATCAATAAAAATATATTTAAAATAAATAAATAGTTGTTCTCAGCAAAAATAAAATTGCTTCTGAATTATAACATCAGTTGAAACAGAAAACTAATACTGTCTCTCATGGTTAGAAATAACTATTATTCATTAAAATTGACTAAGGATAATAATATCCCATAAATAACAAAGAAATAGCTATTATTTCCTACAAAACAAACAAACCAGAAAATGGTTTCCAACATTTTTATTTTCACACTAACATGAAGAGGTTTTACTAAAACCAGCCACCTGAAAGAATCCATCACTAGAAACAATCAGCATTGCCCTATAGTAATGTGAATGGTCCAACTCAAGTCTAAAGCAAATCTGAGTTTTAAAATTTGGGATGAAAACCCAGAATTTACCTAGCACACAGGAGGCAAAACAAGCATTTATTGAACAAATGAATAAATATTTCAATATTCTCCTTACTGTACTATAAGTCTGAAATGAACTTTTATCCGAAAATCAAACACCAGAGATAAATAATAGTTTATGATTCTATCTACATTTCTTCTGGTTTTGTTGCCTACCTGATCTTATATCCTATATAATAAAGAGGCAATATGCAAATTGACCCTCACAAGATGGCTGCCCCATGTCATCACAATATGGCCACCCCCACATCATCACAAGATGGCTGCCCCCTCGTCATCACAAGATGGCTGCCCCATGTCATCACAAGATGGCCACCCCCACATCATCACAAGATGGCTGCCCCCACATCATCACAAGATGGCCACCCCCGCATCATAACAAGATGGCCACCACAAGATGGCAGCCCCCACATTGTCACAAGATGCCCACCACAAGATGGCCACCCCCATGTCATCACAAGATGGCTGGCAGGGGAGGGCAGTAGGGGGTGACCAGGCCTGGAGGGCAGTTGGGGGCAATCAAGCCAGGCTGAGGGACACCCCCCAGTGCACGGATTTCATGCACCAGGCCTCTAGTATTTTTATGATTCTAAAAAATTTGTGTTGAGCGCTCATATATTTTTTTCCTGCCATTCTTGCTACCAATGAAAATATTCATTATTCTAGACTGAAAAGTTTATGCTAAACATACATATATACATTAATAAAGATTAGAAGATACACTTTGTTTTCAATTTAAAAAGTACATTGTTTAGCCCTGAAAAGTTTTTCCTAACCAAACGTACATACATTACAATTAGAAGAGCATTCTGAGTGATGTAAGTAGAATACAAATGTTCTTTAATACACAAGGGCTTTGTCCCATGAATGGTTTTTTTTGCTTACTTCTCTACTTTCAAGGAACAAGAGCTCATTTTCTGTATACTAAAAACAATGGCTTGCCTAGTTGGCGTGGCTCAGTGGTTGAGCATCAACCTATGAACCAGGAGGTCACGGTTCGAATCCCAGTCAGGGCTCATGTCCAGCTTGCAAGCTTGCTCCTCAGTGTGGGGTGTGCAGGAGGCAGCCAATCAATGATTCTCTCTCATCATTGATGTTTCTCTCTCTCTCTCTCTCTCTCTCTCTCTCTCTCTCTCTCTCTCTCTCTCCTCCCTTCCTTTATGAAATCAATAAAAATAATTTTAACACACACACACACAACAATGGCTCAGTGATCAATGTAATCTAAGGCATTTCTTAGATTTCTGGAAGAGAAAGGATGTAAAACACCCAGCAAACCCCCTTATATACCTGCATATAATAATGTTGTAGTTATACAGCTCACATATTGAAGTGAAGCTTCTCATTCTCAATCTCTAACACATAAAATGTACCAGAAATGAATAATGTGAAAAATATGTGGCAGAGTGGAAAGAGCGAGATTCTGAAATCAGATGTCCCTAGGTTTGAATGCCAACTTTGCCACATTACCAGCTGTGTGTTCAAATTACTTCACCTAAGAGTCATTTCCTCCAACTCTCTCTCTGTCTCTCTCTCTGCCTCTCAACTACTCAACGTATAATGTACTTAATTGTTTTGTGTTCAATATGTAAAAAGATAAGAACCAATGATGAGTAAACTAACAAAAATGATGAAACTGCTTTTTTCTCTAAAATAAAGCCTACAAACATGTTTTTACTCTCCATGTTTACTGAGTGAGGAGTTTATGAATAGTATTTCCTAGCATAAATGTTGGTAAGATTATGCCAAAGAAGCCTAAATCAAGATAGAGATAGAGGCAGTGAGGCTAATCAATATTTGCTGTGTTGAGTCTTTTGTGTGGGAGCGCGCGCATGCGCGCACACGTGTGAGTGTGTGTGTGTGTGTGTGTGTGTGTGTGTGTTGAGTCTTAATAAGTATGAGCTAACAATTCCAGAGTGTTGTTTTGTGCCAGGGACTGTTTTGAGTACTTTGTATGTTTTAATTTATGTAATCATCATAGTTTCATTAGTTAGGCACTATTTTTATTCTCATTTTATAGATGAGAACATTGAGACACAGACAGGTTGAGTAACTTCCCCAGGGTCACACAGCTAGTGAGAGAGGAGCCAAACACCTCCCACGCAGACCCCATGCTCTTGACCCACTTACTATTCTGCTTTTCAGAGGGGAGTGGGATGTGGAGTCTCAGACCTATGGAAACAGTTATTAGGAAGAGCACTTGTTCATTCTATTCTCCTTTCATTTATTCAACTCCTCAAAAGGAAAGCCACTGAAGCAGGGGAGGGGATGGGAGATATCTGTGATACTATCAACAATAAAAAAACTTAAAAAAAAAAAAAAGAGGAGAGAAAAAATGGCAGCTGAATAGGCAGACATGTCCTGTGCCTTGTCCCAGAGCAGATAGAAGAAGCAACTAAATCGAATAACATCCACCTGGAATTGGCAAATTGGACACAGCTGGTGAGACAATTCACAACTGGGAAGGGCAGAGGATGCCTGGAGAAAGGTAGGATCGAGGATCTGGGCTGGAGAGAGATGTGTGACCACCAGGCCAAGAGGGTCAGAAGAAAGCTGCAGGCCACCAAGTCTGCTTCCCTTGGGGACAGGTGTAACATCCAACTGTGGAAGGGAAGTCCACAGGCTGCTGACAGCTGGAGATTCTAGATCTAAGCCCACAGCTGCCAGAGGCTGCACCCAGAAAGGCGGCCTGAAGAGCTGCCTGAGCCACAGGGGTGCCAGCGGGGAGAGGAACTCATAGCCACGTGGTTGTTGTGCCTCTATTTTGTCTCCTTTTATTTGCTAAACCCAGTTCATAGGACCTTTCAATTACACTCACCGAGGCTGCTGTGCAGGTGTAGGTGCGGATTTGTGGGGTCTGGTGAGAGGCTGTGGAGGAGAGTGGGTCAGGGGGAGGTGATGGGAATCCAGCACTGAGACTTTCCTGACCCTCCAAACCTAAGCAGCCATTTTCTCCTGAAGAGCCAGCCCTCCCAGCAGCCTCAAGACAGCCGTTCAGTCACACCCAACTTACACCTTGAGCTGTACAGAGGACACAAAGACTACGAATAGCCCCAAAGAGCCCTCGGGGACTGGGTTGAAGAGGGACCATTGAGTCCTGGAAAGCGATAAAGCACCACCCCCACCTAAAGCCCTGTCAGAAGCAGATGCTTGAGAGATTAAGATTGACAGCAGGCAGACAGGCAAAGCGGGCAGATTGGTCCCGCCTGCTCACAGCCAAGGCTGTGGAGATAGACACAAACAGAGGAGCGGTGGATCACTTGGAACTTCAACACGGTGCTGACTACCTAACAGGAAACTGAGACGTGGCAGACAGAAGAGTGGGGTCTTAAACCAGCCCCCGTGGGGCATTAAAACTCAGCTGAAGCAAACAACACAACACTTCACTTTTTTATTTTTTATCTTTTTTTTCCCTCTTTTTTTGTATTATTTTTTCTTCATTCTATTTTGATTTATTTTTTGTTATTTTATTTTCTCTTTTTCCCCCCCACTTCTCCCTCTTTCATCCTGGTTTCTCTTCTCCTGTGCCCACGTTAGTTTTCCTCTTTCCTTTCTTTTTACCCCTTGTTAAAAATTGATCTTATCTGCTTTATTGCTGTGTTATTATTGTAGTCTCTGTGGGCTTACTCATGTATCTAACTAGAGGCCCAGTGCATGATTGAATCATGCATGTGTAGGGTCCCCTACACGCTTTCGCTGTTCACGGTGGAGCTGGGTGCCTGTCTGCTGGTGCACCAGGCCTTTCAGAAGCCTCCAGCATGGCGGAGGCTTCTGAAAGGCCTGGTGCCGGAGCAGACAGGCACCCAGCTCCCCCACTTTTGATGGTCCGCGGCCGCTGAGGGGGGCTACCCTGCTGTTGAGAGGCACAGGGGGCGGGACTCCAGCCCCCTGCGCCTCTCAACGGCCACTGAGGGGGGCTGCCGTGGACACCTGGCTACCCTGCCGTTGAGAGGCGCAGCTGGGTGTCCGCGGCAGGCCCCCTCAGCAGCCGTGGATCTGGCCGTTGAGAGGCACAGGGGGCGGGAGTCCTGCCCCCTGCACCTCTCAACAGCAGGGTAGCCCCCCTCAGTGGCAGCGGATCCATGCCTCTCAATGACCAGATAGGCCACCCCGAGTCCCGCCCCCCAGCCTCCCGCCGCCCAATCGTGGGCGTAGTGGAGTGATGGTAATTTACATGTTACTCTGTTATTAGATAGGATTTCCTCTCCCCTGCTCCAAGTCGATGCAACCTTCTCCTTTCTCTTTCTTTGCTAATTTTCTTGTGAAATTTTTTAAAAACATATTTTTATTGATTTCATAGAGGAAGGGAGAGGGAGAGAGAGAGATAGAAACATCAATGATGAGAGAGAATTATGGATCGGCTGCCTCCTGCACACCCCCTACTGAGGATGGAGCCTGCAAACCAGGCATGTGTCCTTGACCAGAATCAATCCCAGGATCCTTCAGTCCACAGGCTGATGACACTCTATCCACTGAGCCAAACCAGCTAGGGCTCAAGTTGTATTTTGTGCTGTTCAGTCAATGTGGTAGAGAGTAAGCCACATAACCAGACACCCTGAGACAAGACTCCATCCACAAGTGGGACAATAACACTCAAGACCCCCTACCAAGAGAACCCAAGTATCCCAAGTAGGGGGCATCCCTAGAATACCCAGCAGAAAAGACCTGAGAGATTGCACCACTGGGTCCCACAAAACATCTATATATATAAAAGGCTAAGTGACCAGCTGGTAGCTATGACACCCACTGACCACCGGGGGGCAGACGCTCAATACAGGAGCTGCGGAGTGACAGCAACTTTGTAGAGTGCCCTCTCGCACTCCGGGACCCCTTGGGAGATGTCAGACTACTGGTTTCAGCCCAATCCCTGCAGGCCAGCCCAAGGGACCCCACCTGCCAGAGGAACTCTGCTCACTCTGCAGATGCCCTTCAAGCCCCGGTGCCACCCCAGGTGTGGTCGGCCAGGGAGGCACCACAGGAGGTTGGCTCCAGGGTGTGTCCGGCCCATCTCGTCCAGTCCCACCCCGCCAGCCACCTTCTAATTAATTTACTTTCAATGTACATGAATCCATGCACTGGACCTCCAGTCTACTATATAAGACAAACTAAAAAAATCTGGGTGGCATGGCAATTTGATCTAATACATAGAAACATTCACAAAGGAACAATAATAATGGGGAGACAAAAAAATAACCCCCATACAAAAGAAAAGGAGGAATCACCAGAAAATAAAATAAATGAAATGGAGGCAAGCAATTTGTCAGAGAAAGAATTCAGAGCAAAGGTTATAATGATGCTGCAAAGAAGGAAAGACAAATTCAAAAACATGTGTAAGAACCAAGAGGAGATGAAGAAGAAGCAAGAAGAAATGAAGAATACAATAAAGAACACAATGGAAAGTATCAAAAGTAGTCTAGAAGAAGCTGAGGACTGCATCAGTGAGTTAGAAGATACAACAGAAAAAAACACCCGGGCAGAGCAGCAACTGGAAAAAAAAAAAACTTAAAAAGCAGGAGAAGAGCCTAAGGAAGCTTTGGGACAACATGAAACAAAACAACATCTGCATAATAAGGGTGCCAGAAGGAGAGGAAACTGAGCAAGGAATAGAAAACCTGTTTGAAAAATAATGACAGAAAACTTCCCTGATTTTGGGAAGAAAAAAGTCATACAAGTCCAAGAAGCACACAGAGTCCCAAACAAGATGAATCCAAAATGACCAACACACGTCCCTTCGATAGCTCAGCTGGTAGAGCGGAGGACTGTAGTTGATTTCCAAAATGAACAACACAAAGACATGTCATAATTAAATTGGCAAAATCAACGACAAAGTAAGAATCTTAAAGGCTGCCAGAGAGAGACAGAAAGTTACCTACAAGGGATCTCCCATTAGACTATCAACTGATTTCTCTACAGAAACACATCAGGCCAGAAGGGAATAGAATGAAATATACAAAGAGATGCAAAGCAAGGGACTGAATCCAAGAATAATATACCCAGCAAGGCTATCATTCAAAATTGAAGGAGAAATCAGAAGCTTCACAGGAAAAAAAAAGGCTAAGGGAGTTTATTACCACCAAGCCAGAAATGCAAGAAATACTAAAGGATTGCTGCAAAAAGAAGAAATAGAAAGAGAAGAAGGAACACAGGCATAAAGAATAATAATGGCAACAAACAAGTACCTATCTATCTATACTAATAAAAGGGTAATATGCTAATTAGACCGGGAGACCTCCTGGACAAAGCCATGGTGGCAGGGCCGAGGCAGAGGCAGTCAGGGGTGATCAGGCCAGGAGAGGAGGGCAGTTGGGGGCCAGCAGGCTAGAGGGGGGGCAGTTGGGGGCAAGCAGACTGGCAGTGGTGGGCAGTTGGGGGTGATCAGGCTGGCAGGGGGGGCAGTTGGGGGCAAGCAGGCCAGCAGAAGAGGGGTAGTTGGGGGCGATCAGGCTGGCGGGTGGGGGCAGTTGGGGGCAAGCAGGCCGGCAGGGTGGGGGCAGATGGGGGTGAGCAGGCCAGCGGGGAGGCAGTTGGGGGTAAGCAGGCTGGCAGGGGGGCAGTTGGGGTGAGCAGGCCAGCAGGAAGAGTGGTTAGGGGTGATCAGGCAGGCAGGCAGGTGAGCGGTTAGGAGACACTAGTCCCGGATTGCGAGAGGGATGTCTAAGTGCCAGTTTAGGCCCGATACCTATGATTGGACTTAAACTGGCAGTCAGACATCCCCTGAGGGGTCCCAGATTGGAGAGGGTGTAGGCCAGGCTGAGAGACATACCCCCCCTTTACATGAATTTCATGCACCGGGCAACTAGTCCTATCTAATAAAGAGGGAATATGCTAATTGACCATCACTCCATCACAAAGATGGCTGCACCCACAGCTGAGGCCAAGTTCCCATAAGGAGCCTTAACAAGCAATCAGCAGGGACCTGAGGCTATGCCCTCTCCTGCCCCCATGGGGCTTGACAGGAGACCTTAGGCCATGCCCTTCACCCTGGTGTCAGGCTGCACCTCCCTGCCCCGGTGCCAGGCCAGGGGACCTGAGGCCACGTCCTCTGCCCAATGGGGCTTGACAGGGGACCTCAAGGTGCACTTCCCATCCTGTTGCTGGGCTAGGGGACCTCAGGCTGCTCCCCCCGCCCCAGTGCCAGGCCAGGGGATCTCAGACCGCACCCCCCACCCAGCAAGGCTTGAAAGGGGACCTCAGGCCATGTCCCCCACCCTAGCACCGGGCCAGGGGATCTGAGGCTGTGCCCCCCTGCCTGTCTGGGCTTGACAGGGGACCTCAGACTGTGCCCCCCACCCAGCAGGGCTTGACGGGGGACCTCAAGGTGCACCCCCATGCTGGGTCGGGGGAACTCAGGCTGCACCCATGCCCAGCAGAATTTGACGGGGGACCTGAGGGTGCGCCCCCCCTCCTGGTGCTGGGCCGGGGGACCTGAGGCTGCCCTCCAACCTGATGGGGCTTGATGGGGGACCTCAGGCCATGCTCCCCACCCAGTGGGGCTTGACAAGGGATTTCAGGTCGTGTCCCCCACCTGGTGGGGCTTGATGGAGGACCTCAAGGCACAACCCCTGCCCCGGTCTGAGCTGGGGGACCTCAGGCCATGCCCCCCATCCTGGTGCCGGGCCAGGGAACCTGAGGCTACGCCCCCTGCCCGGCAGGTGACAAGATATTATACATAGAAAAGAACTAAAACCTAGACTTCTCAGACTATTCCAAAAAATTCAAGAGGAAGGCACACTTCTAAGCTCTTTCTATGAAGCCAACATTACCCTAATCCCAAAACCAGATAAAGGCACTACTAAGAAAGAGAATTACAAGCCAATATCCCTGATGAATATAGATGCTAAAATCCTCAACAAAATTCTAGCAAATCAGATCGAGCATTACATTAGAAAAATCATACAGCATGCCCAAGCAGGATTTATTCTGGGGATGCAAGGATGGTACAATATCTGCAAATCAATAAACATTATATACCACATAAACAAATTGAGAGACAAAAATCATATCAATTGATGCAGAAAAAGCATTTGACAAAATCCAACACTGATTCTTGATAAAAACTTTCAGCAAAGTGGGAATAGAGGGATCATACCTCAACATAATAAAAGCCTTATATGACAAACCTACAGTCAACATCACATTCAATGGGCAAAAACTAAAACCATTTCCCCTAAGAACAGGAACAAGACAGGGATGCCTGCTTTCACCACTCCTGTTCGACATAGAATTGGAAGTGCTAGCCATAGCGATCAGACAAGATGAAAAAATAAAAGGCATCCAAATTGGAAAAAGAAGTAAAACTGTCATTATTTGCAGGTGAAAAGATATTGTACATAGAAAACCCTAAAGACTTCATCAAAAAAAGAGTAGACTTAATAAATGCGTTCAGGGAGGAGAAACCAAGATGGTGGCATAGGCAAACACCTAAACTGCAGCCTCGCACAACAATTTCAAAAATATAACTAAAAGACAAAACGGACATCATCCAGAACCACAG
Source organism: Eptesicus fuscus (assembly GCF_027574615.1). NCBI lineage: Eukaryota > Metazoa > Chordata > Mammalia > Chiroptera > Vespertilionidae > Eptesicus > Eptesicus fuscus. Next base: position 2,681,850 of record NC_072476.1, on the reverse strand, counting down.
GAAAGCTGACTGTCTGGAAATTCTACAACTAGAAGGAAAGAGAAAACCACAAGGAAAATCAGAGGAGCTGTAAAAGCCTGAGGTACGGAGACACGGGCGCACGCGTGCGAAGAGGACGGGGCAGCTGAGTGCCTGGCTGGCATTCTCTAGCAGGAAGAAGATAAAAGCTCTGGACTGTGCTGAACCCCAGTTCCTACTGCACTGAACCCCAGTTCCAGGCGAGACTCTGGGGACCCAGACTCATACTGGGGGAATCTGGGCTGTAAGGCGGAAACTCAGGGGAACGGCGAAAGGCAGAGCTCCAGAGGCACGCACGTGAATGTGCGCTGAGGACGGACTGTTGACTGTGCCGTTGGATTGTCCTAGCGGAAAGGAGACAAAAGCTCCGGACTGCACTGAACCCCAGTTCCGGGCGAGAATCTGGGAATCCAGATTCATTGGGGGAGAGACTAGACTGTCTGGCAGCAGGTGAAACTCGAGGGCACTTTTCTCTCAGAGGTGCTTGCAGCGAGTACCGAGGGACAGTGAGGGACACTGAGACCCAGGAACCTCATAGGGCAGGGCTGACGGGAAGCCAAGGCTGTAGGCTCCACCCTGAAACTCCGCCCCATCCAAGCTGAGCACAGAGGCTTTTGCAATTTTGCAAGTCTAGTCGAATAAGGCTGTCTCCCAGTGTAGACACAGCTGATCCTCACAGGCAATTGGCCTGGAGGTCAACTCCTCCCAGTGATACCAACAACAATCAAGACTTAACTACAACAAGGCTGTATACACAGTCCACAAAGGGGTGCACCAAGAGTGTCCACCTCAGGTAACTGGGGAGGCCGAGCCACTGGCCCATATAGGACACCTAGCACACAAAGCTACTCTACCAACTCAGGGAAGCAGTGAAAATGCGGAGACAAAGAAACAGATCACAAACGAAAGAAATGGAGGAAAACAAACGACTGGAGATAGAGTTCAAAACCACAGTTATAAGGTTTTTCAAGAATTTCCTAGAAATGGCCGATAAATTTAGCGAGACCCTCGAGGATATGAGAGAGACCCTCGAGGATATGGAAAAGGACCAACTAGAAATTAAACATACACTGTCTGAAATAAAAAATATTATGCAGACACCCAACAGCAAACTAGAGGAACACAAGAATCAAGTCAAAGATTTGAAATACAAAGAAGCAAAAATCACTCAACTGGAAAAGCTAAAAGAAAAAAGAATCCAAAAACATGAAGATAGTGTAAGAAGCCTCTGGGACAACTTCAAGCGTACCAACATCAGAATTATGGGGGTGCCAGAAGAAGAGAGAGAGCAAGATACTAAAAACTTATTTGAAGAAATAATGACTGAAAACTTCCCCCACCTGGTGAAAGAAATAGACTTACAAGTCAGGAAGTGCACAGAACCCCAAACAAAAGGAATCCAAAGAGGACCACATCATAATTAAAATGCCAAGAGCAAAAGACAAAGAGAGAATATTAAAAGCAGCAAGAGAAAAACAGTTAATTACCTACAAGGGAGCACCCATATGATTGTCAGCTGATTTCTCAACAGAAACTATGCAGGCCAGAAGGCAGTGGCAAGAAATAGTCAAAGTGATGAATAGCAAGAACCTACAACCAAGATTACTCTACCCAGCCAAGCTGACATTCAGAATTGAAGGGCAGATAAAGAGCTTCACAGATAAGAAAAAGCTAAAGGAGTTCATCAATACCAAACCAGTATTATATGAAATGCTGAAAGGTATTCTTTAAGAAGAGGAAGAAGGAGAAAAAGATAAAGATAAAAATTATGAACAACAAATACATATCTATCAACAAGTGAATCTAAAAATCAAGTGAATTAAAAATCTGATGTACAGAATAAACTGGTGAATATAATAGAATCAAGGGCATAGACAGGGAGTGGACTGACAACTCTTAGGGGGAAAGGGGTGTGGGGGGTGTGGGAAGAGACTGGACAAAAATCGTACACCTATGGATGAGGACAGTGGCGGGGAGGTAAGGGAAGAGGGTGGAATGGGAACCAGGTGGAGGGGAGCTATGGGGGGAAAAAAGAGGAACAACTGTAATAATCTGAACAATAAAGATTTATTAAATTTAAATAAAAACAAAAAACAGCGCTGGATTCATGGTACCATGAGTGTACGTGGCCAGAAAGGCCCCACCTGAGAGCACTGGCCAGACAGCATTATCTCCTTTACTTACTTCTTATGAAAACAACCTGTGTCCATTGATGGATAGACAAATATAGAAGATGTGGCATATACATACAACAGACTACTACTCAGCTATAAAAATGGTGGAAGCCTATCATTTGTCACGACACGGATGGGCCTTGAGGGTATTGTGCCAAGTAAAATAAGTCAGGTGGGTGCCCTCATAGGAAAAGACACATACCATATGACTTCTCTTGTATGTGGAATATTAAAAAACAACTAACAAGCAAAAAAGCAAAAACAAGCTCCTAGAGGCAGATTACAGATTGGTGGTTGGGGTGAAGAGGGGCAGGAGGGCAGAATGGGAAAAAGGGTTCAATTGTATGGTGATGGATGGAAACTAGACTTTTGGTGGTAAGCACGATGTAGAATGTACAAATGTCAAATTATAATGTTAGACACCTGAAATTTATATATGTTACCTCAAAAATAAAAAAAATAAAATAAAAAAAATAAATGTGTTCATTAATGCAGCAGGATACAAAATTAACACCCAGAAATCTATGGCTTTTTTATACACCAATAAAGAACTCACAGAAAGAGAAACTAAAAAAAAATCCAAATTTTCATTGTAACAAAAAAAATTAAGATACCTAGGAATAAACTTAACAAAGGAGGTAAAAGACCTGTACTCAGAAAACTACAGGACACTGAAAAAAGAGATAGAGGAAGACATAAACAAATGAAAGAATATACCATGTTCATGGATTGGTAGAATCAATATCATTAAAATGTCCATACTACCCAAAGTAATCTATAGATTTAATGCAATCCCCATTAAAATACCAATAGCACATTTCACAGACCTAGAAAAAAACTCTCCCAAAATTCATCTGGAATAAAAAAAGACCCCGAATAGCTGAAGCAATCCTGAGAAAGAAGAACAAAGTTGGAGGGATTGCAATACCAGATATCAAGCTATATTACAAAGCCACAGTTCTCAAAACTGCCTGGTACTGGCACAAGAACAGACATATACCCCGATGGAACAGAACAGAGAACCCAGAAATCGACCCAAGCTATTATGCTCAATTAATATTTGACAAAGGAGGCAAGAGCATACAATGGTGTCAAGACAGTCTCTTCACTAAATGGTGTTGGGAAAATTGGACAGATACATGCAAAAAAAAAAATGAAACTAGACCACTAACTTACACCATACACAAAAATAAAATCAAAATGGATAAAGGACTTAAACATAAGGTGCAAAACCATAAAAATCTTAGAAGAATCCATAGGCAGCAAAATATCAGATACATGTCGTAGCAATATCTTTTCCAATAGAGCTCCTAGAACAATAAAAAGCTTCTGCACAGCAAAAGAACCCATCAACAAAACAACAAGAAAGCCCACTGCATGGGAGAACATATTTGCAAATGTTATCTCTGATAAGTGTTTAATCTCCAAAATATACAGAGAACTCAAACAACTTAACAAAAGGAAGATAAACACTCCAATCAAAAAATGGGCAAAGGACCTAAATAGACAATTTTCAAAAGAGGACATATAGAAGGCTGAGAGACATAAAAAAATATGCTCAAAGTCACTAATCATCTGAGAGATGCAAATCAAAACAACAATGAGGTACCACTTCATACCTGTCAGAATGGCTATCATCAACAAATCAACAAATGACAAGTGCTGGAGAGGATGCGGAGAAAAAGGAACCCTCGTGCACTGCTGGTGGGAATGCAGACTGGTGCAGCCACTGTGGAGAACAGTATGGAGTTTCCTGAAAAAACTAAAAATGGAACTCCCATTTGACCCAGTGATCCCACTTCTAGGAACATATCCCAAGAAACTAGAAACACCAATCAGAAAGGACATGCGCTGTACTTATTTATACTATTGGCAGTGCAGGTTTGTTTACACTAGCATCACCACAAACATGTGAATTTTTTTGTGGTGTCTTTATCTGGTTTTGGGATTAGGGTAACGCTGGCTTCATAGAAAGAGGTTGGAAGTGTGCCTTCTTTTTGGAATAGTCTGAGGAGGATAGGTTTTAGTTCTTCTTTGATTGCTTGGTAGAACTCCCCTGTAAAGCCATGAAGACCAGGGCTTTTGTTTGCTGGAAGATTTTTGATTGCTGCTTCAATTTCTTCAGTAGTTATTGGCCTATTCAGGTTTTTTTATGCTTTTTTATTGAGTTTTGGGAGCTTGTATTTTTCTAAGAATACGTTCATGTCATCTAGGTTGTCCATTTTGTTGGAATAGAGTTGTTCATAGTTATTTTTTCATAATCATTTGTATTTCTGTGGGATCAGTTGTTACTTCACCTCTTTCATTTCTGATTTTGTTTATTTGGGTCCTCTCTCTTTGCTTCTTGGTGAGCCTGGCTAGAGGTTCATCAATCTTGTTTATCCTTTCAAAGAACCAGCTCTTGGTTTTGTTGATCTTTTATATTGTTTTTTCGTTGTTGTTGTTGTTCTCTATGTCGTTTATCTCCGCTCTGATCTTTATTATTTCCTTCCTTCTGCTTACACTGGGCTTTTCTTGTTGCTCTCTTTCTAACTCTTTGAGTTGTAGGGTTAGGTAGTTTATTACCATTGTTTCTTGTTTTTTGAGATAGGCCTGTAGAGCTATGAACTTCCCTCTCAAGACTTCTTTCTCTGTGTCCCATAGATTTTGGATTGTTGTTTTTTCATTGTCATTTGTTGCCATGATGCTTTTTATTTCTTCTTTGATCTCTTTGGTAACCAAATCATTGTTTAATAGCATGCTATTTAACCTCCAGGTGTTTGATTTTTTTATTGTTTTTTATTGTAGTTGATTTCTAATTTTATGCCATTGTGATCTGAGAAGATGCTTCATATGATTTCTATTTTCTTGAATTTGAAGAGACTTTGCCTGTGCCCCAATATGTGGTCTATCTTTGAAAATGTCCTATGTGCACTTGAGAAGAACGTATATTCTGTGGCTTTGGGGTGGAATGTTCTGAAGATGTCAATTAATTCCATCTGATCTAGTGAGTCATTGAGGATTGATGTTTCTTTGCTGATGTTTTGTTTAAAGGATTTGTCCAGTGGTGTTAGTGGGGTATTAAAGTCCCCTACTATGACTGTATTGCTGTCAATCTCTCCCATGGTATCCTCCAGAAGTATTTTTATGTATTTGGGTGCTCCTGTATTGGGTGCATATATGTTTACCAGAGTTATATATTCTTGTTGAATTGCTCTCTTTAGTATTATGAAGTGGCCTTCCTTATCTCTTGTTATGGCCTTCACTTTGAGGTCTAATTTGTCAGATATAAGTATTGCTACCCCAGCTTTTTATTTTCATTTCCATTCGCCTGAAAAACCTTTTTCCGTCCCTTCACCATCAGTTTGTGTGAGTCCTTTGTTCTAAGGTGGGTTTCCTATAGACAGCAGATATATGGGTCATGTTTTCTTATCCACTCAGCTACCCTATGTCTTTTGATTGGGGCATTTTATCCATTTACATTTAAAGTTATTATTGATAGGTACTTGTTTTTTGCCATTTTTATTCTTTATGTCTGTGTTCCTTCTTCCCTTCCCATTTCTTCTTTTATGGCTGACCCCTTAGCATTTCTTGCATTGCTGGTTTGGTGGTAATGAACTCCCTTAGTCCTTTTTTGTCTGTGAAGCTCCTGATTTCATCCTCAATTTCAACTGATAGCCTTGCTGGGTACAGTATTCTTGGATTCAGACCCTTGCTTTGCATGACTTTGTATATTTCATTCCATTCCATTCTGGCCTGATGTGTTTCTGTTGAGAAATCAGTCGATAGTCTGATGGGAGATCCTTTGTAGGTAACTTTCGGTCTCCCTCTGGCAGCCTTTAAGATTCTTACTTTGTTGTTGGTGTTTGCCAATTTAATTATAATGTGTCTTGGTGTTGTACTTTTGGGGTTCATCTTGTTTGGGACTCTGTGAGCTTCTTGGACTTGTGTGAGTTTTTTCTTCCAAATATCAGGAAAGTTTTCTGTCATTATTTCTTCAAACAGGTTTTCTATTCCTTGCTCAGTTTCCTCTCCTCTGGCACCCCTGTTATGCGGATGTTGTTTCATTTCATGTTGTCCCAAAGTTCTCTTAGGCTCTCCTCCTGTTTTTTAAGTGTGTTTTTTTTTCCTAGATATTGTTCTGCTTGGGTATTTTTTCCTACCTTGTTTTCTAGCTCACTGATGTGGTCTCCACTTCTTCTAGTCCACTCTTGATGCTTTCTATTGAGTTCTTTATTGCAGTGATGTCATTTTTCATTTCTTCTTGCTTCTTCTTCATTTCCTCTTGGTTCTTACACATGTTGTTGAATTAGTCTTCCATCCTTTTCTGAAAACTTAATGACCATTGCTCTGAATGTTTTTCTCTGTCATATTGCTTGCCTCCATTTCATTTACTTCCTTTTCTGGTGATTCCTCCTTTTCTTTCATATGCGGGCTGTTTCTTTGTCTCCTCATGATCACTCCTCTCAGGATTTCTGGTTATGTAGCTCTCTCTCTCCTGCGTTGACTTTCTCTAGGTGATAACTGACCTTTCCGTTGGTGGATAGCCTCACTAGCTGTGTTTAATTCACCAGTTCCTGGTGGGTGCTGTTTGATTCAGCTCTTCCTTCTATCTGCTCTGTGAGAAGGTGCAGGGCCCGTCCACATTTTCTGCACCACTTTGTCTCCCCTTGAGCAGACCTCCCAGGCGCCCATGATCAGGGAGGCTGGAATTCTGGCATTCATAGATTCGCAGCTCAGGTAACTGGTTCCTGGGCATTGTGGTTGTAAGGTCCCGGGAGGTATCCAAGTTCTCCCCGGTTGAAGGTGAGGCTGGGGTTCTGATCACCATCGATTTCCTGATCACAACCAGTCTCCCCTTCAAGATGGCGCAGCCACTGAGGCAGAGCTGGCCGCTCTGGGAGAGATTTCAGCCACAGTAGAGGCTGCCTGGTCAGGGGGGCACTGGTCCAGCAGTCCCCAACAATCCCTTGGAATATAGCTGTCCCTTACTCACAAAAACAGACACTCCCTGCACGTCCACGCACTCTCCTTTCTTTCTCTCAGTCACACACTATTTTGCAGCCTGCCATCCCGTCAGCTGCCATCTTGGATATCTCATGATTTTTTAATTGACATAGAAATCCATAAGTTAGTGTGAGCGCTTGAGAAAAAGGATTGTTGAAATCTTTTGACTATACTTCTCTTAAAAATTAACAGCCAAGAGAGACTGGGAGAAAATATTTGCTGAACATACACCCAACAAAGGACTGGTATCTACAATGTATAAATAATTCTTACAATTCAATAATATGAAAACAAGCAATTCAGTGAAAAAATAGTCAAAATATTTGAAAAAACAATTCACACAAAAATATGTGGATGGCAAGTAAGCACATGAAAAAATGTTCAACGTCATCAGTAGTTATTAGGAAAATACAAATCAAAACTACAATAAGATACAACCACTTCACATCTACTAGTATGCTAAAACTAAAAAGACTGATCATAAGCACTGTGAGAATGGGGGCAACTGGAACACATACACTACTGGTAGGAATGTAGAATGGCTCAGTCACTTTGGAAAACAATTACCACAATTTGGCATCATCTTTGAAAGTTAAACATATATCTACCATGCAATCCAGCCATTCTACTCCTATTTACCTAAGAGAAAGTAAAGCATATGTCCCTACAAAGACATCAATTTTCATAACAACATTCTCTGCAATAGCTAAAACACTAGAAACAATCCAAATCCCATCTCAAAGTGAATAGATATGCAAATGCTGGCATATGCATACAATTCAGCAATAACAGGGAATGAAATAGTGATACCCACAACAACATGACTGAAAGAATCCAGACCAAAGCCCTGACCGGGTGGCTCATTTGGTTGGAGCGTCGTCCTGTACACCAAAAGGTTGCGGGTTCTATTCCCAATTAGGGCATATACTTAGGTTGTGGGTTTGGTCCCCAGTCAGGGGCGAATGGGAGGCAACTAATCAATATTTATCTCTCTCCTTCCTCTCTCTATAAAAATCAATAAAAACATATCCTTGGGTGAGGATGAAAAAAAGAATCCAGACTGAAAAATAGTACAAATTGCATTATTCCATTTATATCAAAATCTAGAAAATGCAAACACATCTATCATATAGTGACAGAAAGCAGGTAGCTGGTCCCTGAGGGATGAGGGAGGGTGGGAAAGCCTAGAGAAGGGATGACTAAGGGACACAACGAAACTCGGAGGAGTGATGGGTATGTTAACTATCTGGATTATGGTGATGGCTTCATGGTACATACGTATGTCAAAATGTGTCAAGTTGTAGTTTAAATACGTGCAGTTTACTGAGGAACAATCATACCTCAATAAAATTATAACCAAAGAACTGTGTTTCTTTTGACTCATATTTTTTCTAAGTATTTAATGAAGCATGAAAAACAAGAACAGAAGCCTGTATTAAAAACTATTAAGTACAGCCCTAGCCGGTTTGGCTAAGAGGATAGAGCGTCAGCCTGCGAACTGAAGGGTCCCTGGTTTGATTCCTGAAAAGGTCACATGCCTGGGTTGTGGGCTTGATCCCCACTAGGGAGTATGCAGGAGGCAGCCAATCAATGATTCTCTCTCATCACTCATGTTTCTCTCTCTCTCTCTCTCTCTCTCTCTCTCTCTCTCTCTCTCTCTCCCTTCCTCTCTGAAATATATATATATTATATATATATATATATATATATATATATATATATACTGTTAAATATATATATATCTTTTTTTAAAAAAACTGTTAAATACAGTGTGTAATAGAAAACTACTGGAGCCTGGCTGGTGGGGCTCAGTGGTTGAGCATTGACCCATAATCCAGGAGGTCACCAGTTCAACTCCTGGTCAGGAATTCACATACCTGGATTGCAGGCTCAATTCCCAGTGATGTAGATGTTTCTCTCTCTCTCTCCCTCTCCTTTCCTCTCTCTCTCTCAAATCAATAAAAACATTTTTTTTAAATTTTAAAATTGACTGTGGTGATGGTTGCACATATATGTAAATATTCTAAAAACACTGAATTGTACACTTTAAATGGGTGAATTGTGTGGTATGTGAGTTATATCTCAATGAAGCTGTTAAAAAAATCTATCTACTCTTTTTAATATTTTTTTATTGATTTCAGAGAGGAAGGGCGAGGGAAAGAGAGATAGAAACATCAATTATGAGAGAGAATCATTGATTAGCTGCCTCTGAGCATCCCACACAGGGGATTGAGCTGGCAACCCAGGCGTGTACCTGGACCGGAATCGAACCATGACCTCCTGGTTCACAGGTTAACACCTAACCACTGAGCCATGCCAGCCAGGTTCTATCTACTATTTTTTAAAAAATGTATATATTAATTTAACAAACTTTTTAACCTGGAGAAGAGAAAATACTATAGGCAAGTATGTGATTAAAAAGTGAAAAGAGCCTGGCCAGTGTGGCTCAGTGGTTGAGCGTCAACCTATGACCCAGAAGGTCACAGTTCGATTCCCAATCAAGGCACATGCCCGGGTTGTGGGCTTGATATCCAGTAGGGGGCATGTAGGAGGCAGCCAATCAATGATGTTTCTATCTCCCTCTCCCTTCATCTCTGAAATCAATAAAAATATATTTTAAAAAAGAAATAGTCTTTCTCTCAAAGATGATTTGAGAATTATTGGAGATAATGTGTACAATGCTCTTGACACAGTCCATAGCACATGGTGAGCACTCAATACATGTGGATTATCATTATTAAGGTATATATGGTACCCAAACTACAATAAAGGGCCCAAGCTAATGGCAGAAAGGCAATTTCTATCCTGTACACTTTGCTTAAGAAAGTATGGCAACACTTAAAATATGTATAAACTAGAGGCTGGATGCACAAAATTTGTGCAAGAGTAGGCCGGCTGCCTCGACCCTCGCAGCCTTGGCTTCGTCTGGAAGGTTGTTCGGATGGTCGTTCCACTGTTCGGCTGTTTGGTCGATTTGCGTATTATGCTTTTATTATTATAGAGATTTCTATCCCACATGGTTTAAGTATTTTTGAAAGTTAGTAAACAGTAAAAGCTCATCTATCTAGAATGACTTATTCTAAAGAGTATATATAACAGATTTTACTTATTTATGTAAATAGGAAAAAACCATATCATGGGTAGGTTAAGTCACAGTTTTGGAGGACATATTTAGGTTAATTTTAAAGGAGGGTACACCATCTACAATGATGTAATGGTAATGACTGTGGAATTTTAATAACACTCTTAAATTCCAGGACTCAGTCTTTGAGCCAAGTGTTTTGAAACCTGGCTTTAAGAACTCCTAAGTAACTCTTCTTGCTTATAAGGGTCCTAAGAATCTTCAGTGTCAGGGCAAAGCAAAACTACACACTCACAGAAGGCCACTTACTTTCTTCATTGCTCTGCTGAGGCTTAGGTGAGAAAGCTCAAGGGTACAAAACCCAAAAGCTCAAATGTTTAAAATATCATGTTGCTCAGCTCTCACTGGAATCTCTTTCCTTTTCCCCCTTCATCTCTTGTTTCCATGTTTGTGCTGAATCCTGGATAATGCCTGAGGCTCTGAATCTTTGGCTCTCTTAATACATGGTGTCATTTCTTTCACCTCTTCATTTCCTCAGCCAGGTTGGGAGTTAAATCTTCAATCTCTGCAGGAAGCTACGTGAATAACCATCACACACCTGTGGGCAGATGAAGCCTGCCCCATACATCATGCTCCTCGTGGAAGAAGGAAGAGCCTTCTTGGGAATGAGTTCCTCTGCGAAGGTCATCATGAAGTTACTGAAGGAGGTTAAATGAAAGACTTGGAAGAAATTATCAGAAAGAGGCAAAAGTTCTGGGTCAGGACTTGTTTCATCTGTGAGATGGCGGAGGTCCAGGGGAGATCCAGTTCACTTTCTGAGAAGAGGTTTTCCTTGGGGCTTCTTTTAAGCTCGAAGCACCGCATGTGATACATGCCAGTGTAAAGGCGGGCAGCAGCAAGGATGGCGAGGACAACAGCAACCGCCTGAAAAATGAGCAACATTTCCATGTTATCAGAGACAAGGCCCAGAAAAGGATGCTTGTAGATCCTACCAGTGCAGCCATTTGGTTAATTTAATAAGCTGAAGCCGACTTCCATGTCTAGTGAAAACCTCAGCAAACAGGGCACACTTTGCTTGCTGAGTAAAGGTGAGCATGCTATGGGAAGCACATGATGACACCATCAGGTGAAGTCCACTGAGCCAGTCACCTTCGTGATAGCATTTCCAAGGGAACCAAGGAAGCAGGAAGGCTATAAAGTGGCACCATACAAAACACAACTGTGACAGCTGGAACAGCAGTCAGCCTTCGAGTTATTGTAAAAATACCCAGCCAGGCCATTAAGAGCATTCCAGATCATTAAAATTATCCAGAAGAAAAAAAATCACAGCATCACTTTAGTGTAGTTAACACTGATGAAAATGACCCTTGGATGTTTACTTAATGTGATCGAACCAAGCCTGACCATTTAAAACACTCATTGGTCTAGGGACTAACTGGGGCGCCTGCAGACATATTAATAACGATAACTGTGGATGCTACTCAGAGCCAGTGCGCTTTCACTCTGTGTTTAGTATCCTTGCGCCAGAGTTTACATGAATCATTTTATTAAACCCTTAAACAATCCTGAGAAGCAGGTACACTTATTACTCCTACTTTACAAAAGAGGAAACTGAGGGCCAGAGAAGTTAAGAAACTTGCCTAGCTAATGAATGACAGAGCCCGCTCTGACCCAAGGCGGATGGAAAGTACTCAGAGTCTTTATGGTAGGCAGCCTCCCACAAATACACAGAGCCATGCCTTAGCCAAGAGGGTGGCCTGCGCGCGTAGCATGGCATAGTTTCACACCATTTCATTAAGAAAGGTTAAAATCTCATTGTTGCTATCCAAGACCATGAACTGAGTTACAATTTGTGGATACCCTGGGACTTTCCAAGACACAGAATATCTTTGCAATGATTCTAATTTTCCACATAAGTGAATTTTCCAGCTAGCCAAAGCTTACCCTTTGAACTCTATAACTTCTATGTTTTAAATGGCAATCCTTTACAAATCTCTCTCTGCCCTCATACAGAGGACCTGGGACATGGCTCTCGTCTTAGAATGTCTTTTAGCTGTGTGAGGAAGTGGCTCTTTGGAGAATCACAAGAATGCACACTGTGAGGAAGAGAAATTGTCCTAGCTGAAGGGACAAGAAGGGCTCCGTCTCACCTGGGCTTGGTAAAAGGCCACTTCTGAAATCTTGTACAGATGTAAAAAACCTTCCGAGTGAAAACTGGAAAATTTAGCATTTCAATCCCTAACGTTATCAGAGTAAGCCCAAGCAATGGGCTTGGTACTTAAAAGTGTCATTTTTTCCATGCAGATTTCTTCTTCCCTTTTTTTTTTTTTTTAAAGGAAACTGGTCAACATTTACTGTTTGCATAAAATAACTGATGAGTGGCACAATTCCACTGGACACTAGTTAACTTTAATTGAGTCCAAACCCACTAGCTATGAATATATAACCAGACTTAACACTTTATTCTCTGCATTCACTCAACATTTTTTGAGCTGTTGCCAGAAACCCTAATTTGCATAGAGTATGACTCTACTTGAATATGTTTTAATATATTTTCTAATTTATAAAAGTAAGACTTATCCAAGATTTAGACATGCTTAACTCGTGGCCAAGGAGAGGCGTTTATGATATTACTAAAGGCCCAGTGCACGAAATTCATGCACGGGTAGGGTCCCTAGCAGCTGTTGGCTGGGGCCTCCCTTCCTCCCCGCCCCCCTCTCCCCCCTCTGCCTGCCACGACCACCAGCTGGGGCAGGGCAGCCAGCCCCACCCCCTGGTCGAACTCCCAGTGGAGGGGACAATTTGCATATTAGGCTTTTATTATACAGGATTGTCCACCTTACCTGGGAGGGTGCACAGAAAAGAAACAATGAGGTGGCATCCTTTAGCTAAAGCCAGAGAGAAGGAATAGAAGCAAGCCCTTCATTTTAACATAAAGTTCTCTGTTCATTTTAACATAAAATTCTCCATTTAGTAGTACAAACTTGTATATTTTTTTGTTCATAAGTAAAATCAGTTTTATTAATAGATTTCCACATGTCCAGAGAAAACAATAAGTTCCAAGCAAAAAAACCTACACACAGTGAAATTGGAAGTATCTCAGGATGACAAAAATATATATAAATATGTACACCCACAATCACTGCCGCCTCCAAAAACCTTTATTCTTCCAACCTTTCTTGGGTATCTTCTTCCACTTCTTTTTTTTTTTTAAGTATATATATTTTTATTGATTTCAGAGAGGAAGGGAGAGAGATAGACACATCAATGATGAGAGAGAATTACTGATCAGCTGCCCCCTTGCACGCCCCCCACTGGGGGGGATCAAGCCCGCAACCTGGGGATGTGCCCTTGGCCGGAATTGAACCTGGGACCCCTCAGTCTGCAGGCCGATGCTCCATCCACTAAGCCAAACCGGCGAGGGCTTCTTCCATTTCTTAATAGGGTTCTGTTCCTCATCAAGATGAGGGGTTCCTCCTGTCAAAGCACTGATGTCACTGAAGTGCGTGAGAGAATGAAGCCGTGAGCTCATGACATTTTCGCGTTTTCATCGTCCTTTCTCTCGCTTACTGACACTTAAACGCGCCATCCTGCTCTCCTCATAGTTACTCCTGTGTTGATCCTCCTGACTCGGGCGAGTACCATGAGGATGCCGGCATCACGGATTTCCTCTGGAGCGTCTGAGTACTGCTCCTTAAGCTCACGGATGGCAGAGCTGCTCAATGCTCGCCTCTTGGCTCGCTCTAGACGCTTCTCCCGCTCAGCCTCTGTTTCATCATAATGTGCTGGCACCAAGCGGGTGGAACACATTACTTAACTGCTCCGTTTGCAGATTTCTTCCCTGAAGCCCCAGCCTGTCCTTCCTCCGTTTCATCTTCCTCATCCTTAGAGCTCATCGTGTTGCTGGGATGAGGCTTAACGAGTGGGTCATTCTCCCCGAGGCTGCCTGTCACTAGTCAGGAGCAGTTTGTCCATTTAATACTTCAGTTTTTGGTCCCAGGGACAAAGTTTTTCTTAAACCGTGCGAATCTCCACCAGGCTCAGAACTGCAGCAGGTCCCTGGGGAGACCCTGAGGCTTTGTGCAGAATGAGCTGACTCGTCCACAAGGTGCAGGAGCAGCAACTGGTCTTTCACTTCCAAGAGGCTGAGACGCTCTCTGTAGGCTAGGCCCCAGCTTGAACTTTTTTTGTCAGAGCTTGAACTTGGGCAGTTACAGCCATTACCTGCTCCTGGGGGTTTTTCAGAAGTGTCACCGCTCTCGGCAGATCTGACTCCAGCACCTTTGTAGGCACCAGCGCCACCATCGTCCCAAACTTGTATTGAAGATTTACTTTTTCTTTTCTCCTGACAGACTATATAGTTTTGGCGCAAGGGACATACCTAAGACAGATATAGAAAAAAACACGTTCTAGTTCTTGCTCTGATCAAGGTTCCTCTTAAACCTGGCGATTGTCTTATTCTTCCTGTGACATGATTTACTCAACTGGAAAACAGGAAAAGGTTAACCAAGCTAGAGGTAGGCACAGATTTGTCTTCCTTTTAATCTTGATGGTAGTTTTAAGATAACACCATGAGTTTCCTGTTCATCCCTGCCTTACTAGAACACTGGTCTCCACAATCTTTATTGAATCAGAAAACAAACAAATATTCAGATAACTTGAGAGCGGTAAATTGCTTGAATAAGCCTAAGGAGATAAGCAGACACTGCAGTCTGCATTGCCCAATTTCTTAGGGAATGGAGGGCAAACCCGGTGGGGAGAGGGTATGTGGCTCAAAGAGAGGAAGAGAAACTGTCCTCCAAGAATAATTCCAGTGCTATGGAAAACAGGGCCTGAGAATTACCACAAGTGGTTACTAAAACCATATGCCGACCATGCAGACGCAGGCTGAATAAAGGCTATTTGCCCATATGTGTACTAGATTCAGCTGTTATGAGAAAATGCAAACTTGAATATATTTTTTGTCAATATGCAGTGTTTGAACACTTGAAATATACAAGTACTATTGTGTGGATGTCAGCCAACATTTTTGGCTTTCAAGATAAATTCTCAGGTTTGCAAAAGCTGGGAACTACTGGTGAAGACCTCACTCTTGGGAGTTAGGTTTGGCATAAGTGAGAAGAAAGATTGAGGCTAGAGGTTACCGGATTACTAAGAGGGCCAAAAACAAGAGTCAGAAAACCCGAAAGCCAATGTACAAATTTAGCCCAAATTTAGATTCTAGACACTCTTCTTTTCCTTCATTTCATTTCAGGCATTCTAGAACAAGAAGCACGCCACACCCTCTCAACTGTCCTATCATTAAGTCAGAAGGCAGGAATTTAGAAACTCAGAATTTTGCAAAGGGTCATAAGCTTGCTGAGTTGAAATCAAATTTTTAAAAAGAATTTGAGTTAAGCATCCATCCTGTCTGAAATATGTGAATAGAAGGTTTAATAACATTATGAAAATTCTATAGCCTGAACTTCTTTGTACATGTTGAGAGGAAAAATCTTCCTTATTTCAACTTGCAAAAGAACTATCAATATTTTATTTTAGATTGTCATCCTAATACTTATTTCTGTAAGTATCTAACTGAAAATCACCACTTACAATTCTTTTAAGCCACCACTGCTCTGTAAAGACTCTCCTTACCTGATCTTCCTACAGCAACAAAACACAGAACAAGAGTATTTTATCTTTACCACCGGGGCAAAGGGCCTCTGGTTCCTCTTGACAACAAAGAGTTTGAAAGTAGCAACATGGTGCCATGATTGGGCTGGGCAGGGGCATTAAATACCACCGGGGTTGTTATTCATTAACCTACTACTAAACCAACGATTTGTTGCTGAAGAGACTGCTCATCATTACTTCTAAGCTAAGTAGACTCCGCAAGAATGCTGACCACCCCTCAGAGGCAGGGCTTTTAGCATTGAAAGTTAACATCTTTCAATGCAGTTTTAGTTTAAGCTTTTCCAGGAAAAAACAAAGAAAAAAACTTTTCCTTAAATAGTGTCATTATGAAGAACCCACTAACACCAAAAGGCAGAAAGCATGACTTTTTTTTTTTTCATTTTTAACTATCAGTAACTTTTAAACTATCAATAACTTTAATTCTCCAGGTCTTTCTCTCTCTCTCTCTCTCTTCTTCTCTTCTCTCTTCTCTCTCTTCTCTCTCTCTTCTCTTTCTTTTTAAAGGAGAATGTTAAAGAATGTTTCAGTACACTTTCCCATTTGGGGTCAAAATGAGCTATTTGCCATGAAGAAAAATCTTGCAGCTCAGTGGCTGTGGAAGATGAGTTTCTTAAAGGTCAGATTCATGATTCTAGCCCTTCAGTTTCCACAAACCATCATCAGCAAATCCTAATCCAATCATCTCTCTTTCCAAAGAGCTTCATCTGTAGTGACTTACTTTGAAATTAAATGGTTTTAAATTCTTTTCTTTTGGCTCTGGACTAATATCTCTGCCAGAATACTGACAATAGGGAAGCAAAGGCTTTACATGGGACCTAGCTTTCTTCTTTGTTAACTTAGCAATAAAAAGTAGATCAGGATACCCGGATTCAGAAGAAAGGAATCTGTGCGTTTACCACTCCTCTTTTATTATGATTATTACCATCTAACACCATTATTCCTTCCACAACTATTGACTGGCATTCTCTTCTCTCCAGGTGCAGTATCATGACCCCAGAGGCATAACTTGTGACCTCGAACCTTTTGAAAATCGCACTCACAGTTTTTTTCTAAGGAGATCGCTTCAACTGCACCCTTCCAGCCCCCAGGCTCCCAGGAGGACCGGGGCCAGCCCTTGAAAGGGTGTGGACAGTTCCCAGAGGGACAGAGGTCAAGACGGCGGCTGGCAGCCCTCAACTGCGGCCCACCCTCCACTGCCCGCACCGAGGAGGGCGAATGTGGGAGTCAGAAGACCGGGGAGGGCCGCTGGGGAGGGCACCGCGGGTTCCCGGCACCGTCCGCGCCCCCCCTGCCCGAGGGACGCCCCACGACAGCAGCCACGCTCGAGGCCGGACTCCGGCCCTCCCGCCCACGTGGCCTGACCACGGGCTGTCCCGCCGCCCAGACACCCACCGACGGCGCCGCGCCGGCCGCCCCCTCCAGACCGGACACCCGAGCGGGGTCCCGAAGCGAGCCTGAGCGGGGAGAGGGCGGGCCCTCAGGCCGCACCTCCTCGCTTTTCCCCGCCTTCTTTGTTTCCCCCGGAGATCCTATTGGCTGCTTGCGGGCGAGCCGCGGGTCTGCGGTGAGAAGCGGTTGGACGACGTGGCTGCCGCTCGGCCAGTGGCCCGCTCGCCATTGGCCGAGGCGCCGCCGGGGGTTTGAATCGCCGGGTGGGGAGGCTCTGCCCCAGTGCCACGTTGGGCCCGGCTTCGGCCGGACGGGCTGGGTCGGGGCAGCGGCGGGCGCGCTCGCGCCGGGTGCCGGCCGTTGGGGCCGTTGGGCGACGCGGGGCGAACCGGCGGCCGCGCGTCCCGCCCGAGGGCGGCTCTGGCTGAGGGCGGAGGGGCCGGCGGAGCGCCCGGGGCAGCGGCGGAGGCGGGACGGCGGCGAGGGCCGCTGCCCCTGGGAGAGCCGGCGGAGATGCTGGCGGGAAACCTGGTGGAGGGGTTCGAGATGAAGGAGGACGAGCCGTGGTACGACCACCAGGACCTCCAGCAAGGTGAGGCGGGCGCGGCGGCAGGCTCCGGCCGCGGGGCTTTCAAAAGTAGCTTCTGCTTGCGGCCCGGGGACGCCGGGCGCGGGGCGGGCCGGCGCTCACCGGACGTGGGGACCGGCCGCACCTGCCCGTCCCTCGGCGGAGGCCGCGCAGTCCTGGGCCGGCCCCGCCGGTCGCCCTCCAGGCCTGGCCCCTCGGGGCGGCGCGCCGGGACCGGACCGTGCGCTCGGGGCACCGCACAGTAACCGCGGGAGGGGACTGCTCGGCGTTGACCCCGTTTTCCAGGTGAGGACGGCGAGGGCCGCCGCGGCCCAGAGACGGCCTGCGGCCGGGAGGGGCCGCCAGCGTTTGACCCGCTCCTCCCGGAGCCGCGGGCGCCGTCCGGCTCGGCCCCCGCCGCGCACTGCCCCCCGCGCGGGGCCGGGCTGTGGGGGCTGCTGTGCCGCGTCCACCCGGCGCCCCGAGACGGCGAAGGCGCCGCTCCCTCTGCCTCTCCCCTCGCCCTGAACCCCAGCTCGTAGGTCAAGAACGGGCTTGCCTTGGATTTCTCGCCGAGTCTGTCCCCAGAGAAAAACTTGGGACGGCCGTGGACTTGGGAAGGCCCCTGCTTTTGCATGTTCGGAGCAGGAACCTGCGATTGGAGAACCTTTTTGTGTGCCAGGCACTGACTGGCCCTCAACACAGGTGTCACTGAGTCCCAACGACGGTGGAGGTAGAAGAAACTGTTATTGGGGGGCCAGGGTTCCCCTCCAAACCCCATAGCAAACTTCCCTAACCTCGGTACGGAATAATCCTCGGGATTTTCTTCAGGCGTCTTCCTTTTCTGCAGTTCTGTGTAAATGCAACTTGTTTAGCTTTAACTTGCTCTGAAAATTAGCATTTCATTTAGTGAATGTTAAATGACCATGATGTTTGGTCATGTTAACCATTGAATTGGGGGAGGGGGTAGAACGACTCACACTTAGAAAAGGAAAATAAAACAAGCACCTTTTGGGGGAAGGTGATTTCTTAAATCAGTGTGCCGTGGACAGTCACTTAAATCAAAGTGGTTTACCATTATGCTTGTTTACATAGTAGGAGCTATTTAACGGCTGCAGTGCAGTATTTACCATCATAGACTCTAAGCCCACAAGATAAAGGTGTCTTCCATTTTAACAAACCTGTTTTCAGAATTCCCCATAAGGATTGATGGCCTAGTTTGATACTTTCTCTAGGATTAACGTGACAACCAACGTGCAGTTGCAAGATTTCCTTCTAATAAACTACGCAGCTTGTATAATCAAAGCTAAATATTTTTCTTCCCTGCATTTAAGAAGCATAGATCTGTACAGGCTGGGGGGTGGAGGGGAGGCGGGAACCGGCACGTTTTGTTTTGAATCTAGCATAATACTTAGCATATAATAGAAGCTCAATTTTAATATTTGTTGGGCTGATCTGAGACACTCATTCAGGATTACTGTTTTCATGGCTCTCTTCTATCAGGTACCTTAGTCCATACTGCCCTTTCTTCTGTAGGAGGTTGTTAGGAACAGCCATTTGTAATATTTCAATCTACTTGAGAAGCAAATGCAACTTGTTGGGGTTACATGTAGAACTCCTTAACCTCTGATCAGAAGGAAGTCATCAGGTGTTAAATTAATGAAGCCCAGAGAACACAGGTCTGAACCTCCTTAATGCCAGTTTGCATTTGGAATTTGTTCTGTGCTTCTCCAAGGACTTTTACATCCATTATCATAGTGGACTTTGACATGACCCTGTATGTCATAACCAAGTGTGTGGGGTAGGAATGGATGTGAAATGCCAACAATCATACCTTGTGAATATGGCCTGTAAAAGAATGAAGGCTGCAGGCACAGCAGATCTGTCCTGCTAAACAGATTGGTAAGTAAATGTAGTGGGATTTTATCAAGTGCAGACATCTGTTCATTTGTTAACATCCTCACTACTGGCAGACCTTGTTTTATCGCACTTCACTTTATTGCATTACACTGGTTTTGCTTTTTTTTTTTTTTTAATCCTCACCCAAGGAGTGAGGATATTTTTTCCATTGATTTTTAGAGAGAGTGGAGGGGAAGAGAAAGAGACAGAGACATATAGATTGGTTGCCTCCCAAACATGCCCTATCGGGTTAGAGATTGAACCTGCAACTGAGGCACGTGCCCTTGACTAGGAATTGAAACGGCGACCCTTTGGTCAGAGGGCTGAGCTGTCACCACTGAGCAAACCAGTCAGGGTGGTGGTGCATTTTTTACAATGGAAGGCAAGACCCTCCACCAGCAGAAAGAGTATGACTCACTTTATTGTGATACTCGCTTCATTACCGTGGTCTAGAATCAAACCCACATTATCTTCAAGGTCTGCCTGTATTCACTTGATTGAGTGAGCCTTGTTTGGAGAGAGCTACTAGAACAACTTTTTAAGATCCTGTTCTCAAAGTCAGAACTACACGTTTTTTCCCTTTAGCAATAGACGCATTATTTAAATAGATTGAATTTTTGTATCATTTTGCTGGGGCATTCTTTTTTAAATTAAAATTGCTGGGGGGAAAATCTAACTTTGGAAGGCTCTGGTCTACTCTTCATACCTTTATAGAAACATGTAAAGCTGTGTGAGGCAAAAGGAGAAAACCCTTTGCTTTTACAAAACACTTTGATGAAGAGATTGTCTTTTGTCAGAGGGCTGAGTTGGCACAGGAAGAATACTGACAATGATCTCTGCGCGGCTGATCCTTTCTGGGACAGCAGGAGCCTTCTGTTAGGAACGTGCCCCTGAGAGCAAGGTGGAAAGACTTCAGAGACCGGCTTTGCCTTCGGCTGCTGTTATAATTGTTGTTTGGTGAGCTGTGTAAGCTTAGAATAAGGATTCAGGTTTCTATTGCATGGATCAGCAAATGAAATCTTAGTTTTAAGGAATCCTAAGATTCCTACTTCTTTTCAAGATGGGTACATTTTCCTGGTGTGTAATTTGCTGAATCACTGTTTGGAGGGTCATTAAAACTGACATCATCGTTTTTCTTGATGTTTATATTCAAATTTTTTGCGTCCCAATTATAGTAACGTTGGCAACAGGAGGTACACAGAAGCATCACCAAATGACGCATTTGACTTTGGAATAGGAAAAGCTTTCAGCCTTAATATTATTGAATTACTGCTGTAGACCACAGCTAATACGTTATCATCATATGATTTTGAAAATGAGGAAAATAAGAAAAATATAAAAGCAGTGGAATTTAAAGGTTTCTGATTTCTGGAAGAAAGGTACTTTTAAAAATACACTCTGGCTGCTAGAGCTAATTTTTTTCTGCCTAAGGCATATAGGGCTGAGTGGAGTATCTGTTTAAAGCTAACAGTGTAATGGATTATTGAAATGGATTATTATCGCTTGCAAAGGCTGATTAGTGAAAGCACATTAAACACGAAAGTGTTGCTAGGTTGTAGTTCTCAAGCCTGCAGTGAACCTGTGGTATTTTCAGTGCTGCCGAGGCCAGTTCAGGATTTAGAAAAGACAGCCGCCTGGTGAAAATCCTTATTGGGAAATAGATGAACAGGTGCATACGGGCTTCAAAACTGTTTTCTTTCCTTTTCTTTTGTTCCTTAATTAAAAACAATAGTAAAGAACATTGAATACTCTCCCATTTGCGCCACTGATTATTTAGAAAACCCACTTGGGCTTACTGCCAGCTTTGGCTCCTTTTGGTTATGGAAGCCGTATGCTAGATGACAGGAAATGAACTTTTTTTTAAGGGCCAAAAGAGGACCCTGGTCCTTAAACTAACAGATGAAGTAATATCCTCTTTGCAGTGTCACTTCACAGGCCCTTTCTTGTAGTTGATACTTGTCTTGCCAGGATTCTATCCTAAAGAGCCTATGAAATATGTAGGAGACTGAGTCTTGAAGTTACTGAGCCCGGTTGGGCTTTGTTTAACGGGAAAGAAGGGCTGGGATAGGACAGGGTCTTTTCTGGTTACTGCTGACTGGAAGAGGGCTTTACTTGGCATCCCTTTCTGCAGCAGCGGGAGGAGCGCTGCTCCTGGCTGGGAGTTAAGAGCTTAGGTGGTTTCATAACGGAATGGCAGTAGGTGAGGGTGGTCTAAAGTTAGTCTTGATTCGGATTTTGACTGCCAGTTAAGAGCATCTTTGATGAGTCTCTGGTCCTTCCTAGTAAGGAATTACCACTACAAAACAGGCCAGAAGAGACTTTGTCTTCCGTACAGTGTGGAGACTTCTGTGTGGCACTGTGTGTACACATTACATACCCTGCGGTACACGGTAATTCTTTCTGGAACAGCTGTAGCCTGGCATCGTTCTGTTTTCACTTAGCTTGCCTGAGGTTGTCCGCACTTTCTTTGACGGAGCAGGTAATAGGAGCTAGGTAGCTCAACTCTAGTTTCTCATTGCCATCTGTGAAAACAAGTGAAAAGCTTAAGCACCTGAGTAGGAAAATTTGCCCTCTACCTTGAAGAAGTGTGTGGACACACTGTCAGTCATCTGAAAACTGTGTAGATATGGATAATGAAGTGGAGAATGGTGATGAGAGAGTTAGAACCTGGTGATAGAAGTGTTTGTTTTGCCTGTGACTCCTGTAGATTTAATCAGGTCCGTTAGTATCTTTGTGCTTAAAGTTGTCTCATCTGAAAAACTGGCCTAAATACCTTGAAAAGATACAAAGATGGATGTCTCTTACATGATTTGAGCTTTTCATAAAGGTTCTATGTCTTGTGAATACAAGATGTTATTTCATAGAGTTGTTATTTGAAGTACTTAGTACATTAATAGGCATTGTTAATATTTAAATCATGAGAGAATTTATTTTAACACCTGTCTACCAACAGTACACTAATTTATTTTAAATGTAAAATGTGTGCTGTTAGCTGGAGTGGTAAATGGTCGATCTTGCTGCTTTATTTCCCAATGAGAGAAAATCACCCAAGCAGAACACTAGTTCTGCACTAGAATGAACAGTACCAGGTGACAAAATGTATTGCTTTTTTGTTACCACTTATTCTAGGTTGAGTTTTAATATTGGTGGTAATGAATAGATGTAAACCTTATTTGTCAATCTCTACAAGTTAAGTTTTAAAATCATGTAGTACAGGTCCCTGTTTTTGTAACAAATACCTTTTCATAATAAATATATTCGTGACATCAACTTAGAACAAAAGTCAAACTTTACCATGGCCCATAAAATCTTGTGTGATCCGGTCCCTGCCTACTTCTCCAACTTCATCTCCTACCATTCTTTCCCTGGTGCTGCTTTCACACTGGCATTTTATCGAGGACATGCCACGTTCTCTTGTGTTGCAGTGCCTCTGGCTGGCTTTTACTGGTGAGGTCCTCATCCTTCAAGCTTTAGCTAAAACGTGTCCTCAGGGTGTCTTTCCTTGTGACCTTCCTTTCTAAAGTAGATCCTTTGTTATCACCAAATCCTTTTTTTTTTCTTCTCTCACCCACCACATCCAGTTGGGTTAACACATCCTTTTAGCTCTACTTTCAAAACATATCTAGAATCCTGCCCCTTCTCTCCATCCCCATCTCTGCCA
Organism: Eptesicus fuscus; assembly: GCF_027574615.1. Taxonomy (NCBI): domain Eukaryota; kingdom Metazoa; phylum Chordata; class Mammalia; order Chiroptera; family Vespertilionidae; genus Eptesicus; species Eptesicus fuscus. The sequence continues at coordinate 2,658,400 of NC_072476.1, read as the reverse complement.
CCCTAGCCAAGCCACCATCATCTATGGCCCAGATGATTGCAGTATCCACTTGTCAGTTGCTGCCCCGCTTTTGTCCCTTACACACACTGTGCTCCAACCTCATTGACCTCCTTATTCACTCTAGTGATGCTTCTTGCCAGAGTCTTGTTACTTGTTTTGCCTCTGCCTGGAATGTTGGCCACCTAGATAGATCGACATGGGTCAATTATTCTGTTTCTTCATATCTTAATTCTGTCACTCTTGTCACATTAAATTTCAACCTCCTACATTCATACTCTTCCTAGTCCCCTTCCTTGCTTTATTTTTTCTCTTGAGCAGCACTTCCTGCTAATATATATCTTATCATTCTGTTCCTCCCAATCTAATCTAATACAGAGGGAATATGCAAATTGACCATCATGCCGCAACAAAGATGGCGGCACGCACAGGGCGGAGTGTTTCCATAACACAAGATGGCTGTGCCCACAGCGGAGGCCAAGTTCCCATAACGAGCCTTAAGGAGCAATCAGCAGGGACCTGAGGCTGCGCCCACCCCCACCCCCCCACCCCCGCTCGGTGGGGCTTGACAGGGGACCTGAGGCTGCGCCCCTGCCTGGCAGGGCTTGACGGGGGTGGGGCCAGCCAGGTCTGGGTCTCGTGCGATTTCAAGGCGTGCGCAGGTGGGTGGGGACTTGACTCTGGGTCCCTTGGCACACCCCAGACTCTGACAGGAGGAAGATTTTCATATACATTTTACTAATTTCTTTTCACCTCTGACATTTCTATTATAGAGAAAGGGCAAATGCAATATTAAAATATTTCCTCTAATTAATTCCCTTTTAATGTGCACAAATTTCGTGCACCAGGCCACTAGTAGAATATAAGCTCATGAGGGCAGGAAATTTTTTAGCTAAGTTCACCCTTATATTCCCTGTGTCCAGAATGGTATCTGGTGTCAGACCAACTGAAAGAGTGTAGAGGCATTGCTAGAAATAAATGATAAAGATTTATTCAAATGTCTTAGGGTTTGCAAACCAGAAACACAAGGCAAGACCCAGAATGCTCCGAAGACAAATGAAAAACTAAGAGTTCTTATAGTAAAAAATAAATCCTTAGCCTCTGGATTGGATAACCGGTGGTCTGGATAAGTGAACATTGTTTCCTTAGTCCTTCAGGGGTGATCACATCGTTACCTGGAGGTTGGATGTATATCCAAGCATTGACAGGACTGGAAGTTTGAAAGTTTTAAGTTCCCAGGCTAGTTAAAACAAGAATAGTATTGTTTCTCAAGCCTTGGCCTGATTGCAGTAATACAGTAGCTTGACTGTAGTGACTCCATGTTACTTCCTCACTCTGTTCCTCACTGGTATTATTGAATGTATGCATGCATGTATGAATGAAGGTGTTTATCACAGTTTGCAAGTTTATCTACTTGTTATCTTGCTTCATTCGTTAATCTAGAAAAGCAGGAACTTCATTGTATTAACCGTTCAGTAACTAAAGCTTAGTGTGATGCCCAGCAATAAACTGTTATTTGTGAGTCAATACTAGTACTACTGGTACTATTTGCTTCTGTATTGCAGCTTAGTTCATAAAGTACTTCCTTCTGTATTATTTCATTTTATTTCACAATCCTATTGTCTTTAGACAAGAAGACTAAGTGAAGGGACCTTTAAAGGCCCGTCTTGAACGTATTTATCTGGTAAATGACAGTCAGCACTGGGTGCCAGACCTTCCTGCTCAGTTGGGTTCATTCCCACTACACTAAAGGGTCTCTATGAAGTTTATGCGGATAGTTACTTCAGTTACCTGTGTTAGAACAAGTGTCCTTTGGGTATCATTTAATTTTTCTGGGATTGTGTATAATACAAACAAATCCTGTCTTACGTGCATATATACCTAAGAAGCATGTCGAAAAGTGAGGTTCAAAATAGAAATATGGTTCTGTGCTAAATCAAAGTACTGTAAGAACAACTGACATGGAATTACCTCACAATCGCTGTGCTGCTTGTCTGGTTTGCTCATCTTGGAGAAGGACATGAAGAGAAGTAGAAAAAATGGAAGACCTGGGGCAGTGTTCATATTACTGCTGTATTTTCCCTTTTCTTCTTTTTGTTTACTTAATTTTTATCCCATTTGAAGGCCAGGATCTGTAACAACAAACTGCTTTGACAGTTGCAATAATACAATGCACATTTACAGCAGTCAGATTTCATAGGAACTTTAGAGACTATTTGTTTGTTTGGATCCTCACCTGAGGAATGAGGATGTTTTTTCCATTGGTTTTTAGAAAGAGTGGGAGGGAGGGAGGAGAGGAGAGAGAAACATGTATGTGAGAGAGACGCATTGATTGGTTGCCTCCTGCACACACCCCAACTGGGGACGAATATTGAACCTGCAACCCAGGTACATGCCCTTGACCAGGAATTGAACCCAGTCAATTCCGGTGCGCAGGCCCATGCTCTAACCACTGAGCAGGCCAGCCAGGGTGGAGACTATTTAAATATCTGCCTATATTTTGGTTGAGGCTCTGTCCAAAAAAGTAGGTATATAGGATATGAATAAATCCAGTCCATTAGCAAATAATTACGATTTTAGAAGTCACAATGCTGATTGATCACTTCTAGACTAATGAGTATATCTCCATAAAGTAGATGGGTCTTCTTCACATCTTAAAAGGAGGAGTACATAAGAGCATGGTACAAGTAGAGGGCCCCAGTTCAACTGGATCTTAAGTAGGACTCAGTTTTCTTTCTGGGCCATTCCACCTTCTACCGGGATTAGACGTAAATTTGCTATGTTGGGTCGGGTCTTGGTTCATTTTTATTTCATGGCCTGGGTTATATGAAATGTTGAAGTGAAATCATTTGCATTATTCACTTGTCGTGCTAGATCTCCAACTTGCTGCTGAGCTTGGGAAGACATTACTGGATCGGAACACAGAGTTGGAGGATTCTCTTCAGCAGATGTACACAACCAATCAGGAGCAGTTACAGGAAATTGAGGTAATTTACTCAGAGTTACACTTGGAGGCGTGGTATGTTGCTGCTGTTATACCAATCATTCTTCTAAAATGACACTTGCAATTAAAAGCAATGTTTAATTTCTAACACAGACTTCTTTGAGAAGAAGAACCGTCAGAGAGGGCAGAGAGGTAGATTTCTGCTTTTAGGCTTTCCCAACACTATAGTCTGAGTGATGAAAGAGTTCTCTCTGCACCTTTGGTGAAGTATATTGAAGTAAATGGTCCAGTATTTGCCACTATGTGAAGCAAAATAAAGCTATGGATATTATACTTAGTATCACTTTTTTTTTTTTTTTTTTTTTTTTAAACATATTTTTTTTATTGATTGTTTACAGAGAGGAAGGGAGAGGGATAGAGAGCTAGAAACATCGATGAGAGAGAAACATCGACCAGCTGCCTCCTGCACACCCCCTACCCGGGCTGTGCCCGCAATCCATGTATATGCCCTTGACCGGAATCGAACCTGGGACCTTTCAGTCCGCAGACCGACGCTCTATCCACTGAGCCAAACTGGTTTCGGCGTTAGTATCACTTTTTAAAAAAATATGAATTCTGCAAAGAGGTATGAGAAAATAAATAATATAATGAACACTTACGCACCCACCACCCAGCTTAAAAGAGAAAACTCACACTGTGGAGCCTTCTTGGTTGGGTCTGCCCTTCCCTTTTGCCCCCCACTCCCATCCCCACCCCAGATGTTAAAGTAACAGTAGAACCAGCTTGTGTCTACATGCAAAAACGTAAAAGATTTTTAGAACAGTGTTAAGAACTTACTGAGCTCTGATTTTATATTGAACCATATAATTAAAATGCTGGAAATTGAAAGAATTAGAATTACACAAGAATTTGAAGTCCTTGACTTGAAAGCAATCAAGAGAGGAAGGAAGAGGGAAGGAAAGAAAGAGGGAGGGAGGGAGAAAGAGACAGACATCAATGTGAAAGAAATATCCATCAATCATCTTCTGTACACACCCCAACTAGGGATCAAACCCGCAACGTAAGTATGTCCTCTGACCGGGAATCAAACCCACAACCTTTCAGTGTACAGGATGACACTCTAGCCAACTGAACCATACAAGCCAGGGCCACAAATTTCAGTTTTTGAATACAAATAAACCTATCATCAAAAGTGAGGCAAATTTATAATCTCAATATCCTTAATTTTACATAGTAGCCATAATAATCTTCTTCATCAGGATTTGTGAATATAGCCAGTGATGTGACTAAAGTACACTTTTATAATTCTAGGAAGGTACATATTATAATGATATTGAAATCACCAGCTACCATTTTTAGCACATTCATCATCTAAAGAGCATAGAACATGCCATACATGAAATTAATTACTTACAGAGTTTTGCAGAAATCTAAAAATGCAGGAAAATGAGGTGTTTTTAAACTATTAACTAGCTAGATGTCATATGTAGTTAAGGAACTCATTCTTACTTTGGTTCATAGACTTTGTTTTTCAGCTCATTGGAAGATTTCACTTAGAGGTCCTAGTGCATAAACAATATACACTGTGATATATATTTACTCGTATTTGGCTTTTGCATAGTCTTAATACATTGGATTGATGTTTTTTATGAAAATGCCTATAAATAACTATAACTGAATACTATTACTGGTATTTTTGCAGATTTCCCAAGTATAGATGGAAAAAGAAGTCCAAATATTTGCATAATTGAGATAATGATGCTTATTTGTTCCTGTAGGAGATAACACACACAATTGCTTTATAACCCAAGTAACTTGTCTTTCTAACTTTGTTTTCTGTGGTGTTGAGAATGATTAAACAGTTAAGATAGAAGGTTGGCATTCTGAAAAAAATCCAAAGATCTTTGAGATTCTCCAAATCTACAAATAACACTCCATCACCTAATGTCTTCCATGAGATGTTGCAAAGTATAATGAAAATGAAGTATCCAGTTCAGACCTTAATGATTAAATAAATATAAAATTAAATATATGTACAAGCTACTCAAATAAATTTAGCCTGTAGTAACTCTACCTCCAGCCCTGGTTGGGGCACATGCAGGAGGCAACCAATCGATGTGTCTCTCTCTGTCTCTCCCTCTCTCTTCCACACTCTCCAAAAATCTATGGAAAAATATCCTTGGGTGAGGATTAATAAAAAATAAAATAAGTAAGCCTTTAGTACTTCTAAAAACATTTTCATGAATCTCTTTTTCTTAAAAAAAATTTATTTCAATTATAATTGACATGCAATGTTATATTAATTTCAAGTGTATAGCATAGTGATTGTATATTTATATAACTTATGAAGTCATTTTCCAATATGTCTAGTATCCACTTGGCACCATACATAGTTATTATAATATCATTAATTATATTTCCTATGCTGTACTTTACAACCCCGTGACTATTTGTAAGTACCAATTAGTACTTCTTAATCCCCGCACCTTTTTCACTCATTCCCCGCTCCTGCTCCCCTCTGGCAACCTTCCCTTTGGTGCCTGTTTCTATCAGTCTATTTTTGTTTTCCTTTATTTGTTTTGTTTTTTTAATTCTACATATGACAGAAACCATTCAGTATTTGTCTTTATTTGTCTGACTTATTTCAAATAGCATAATATCCTCCTTATCCATCCATGTTGTTGCATATGGTAAAATTTCATTCTTTTTTATGGCCAAGTAATATTCCATTGCATATATGTACCATATGTTCTTTAACCATTTGTCTGTCAATGGACACTTAGGTTGTTTCCATATCTTAACTGTTGTAAATAATGCTGCAGTGAACATAGGGATGCATATATCTTTTTAAACTAGTGTTTTGGATTTCTTCAGGTAAGTACCCAGAAGTCAAATTAGTGGGTCATATGGTAATTCTGGTTTTAATTTTTTTGAGGAAACTTCAAATTTATTCTTCATAGTGGCTGTACCAATCTGCATTCCCATCACAGTGTATGAGGGATCACTTTCTTCACATTTTCCCCAATGCTTGTCATTTTTTGATTTATTGATGATAGCCATTCTGACACATGTGTTGTACTATCTCATTTTGGTTTTAATTTGCATTTCTCTGATGACTCTTGACATTGAGCATCTTTTCATATGTCTATTGGCCATTTGTATGTCCTCTTTAAAGAAATGTCTATTCAGGTACTCTGCCCAATTTTTAATCAGATTGTTCATCTTTTTGGTGTTAAGTTGTACAAGTTTTTTATATATTTTGAATATTAACATCTTATTGGGTATATCATTGGTGAATATCTTCTCCCATTCAGTAGATTGTATTTTCATTTTGTTGATGGTTTCCTTTGCTGTGCAAAAATTTTTTAGTTTCACATAATGCCATTTGTTTATTTTCTTGTTTTCCTTGCCCAAGGAGTCATATCCAAAAAATATATATATTATTAAAAGCAATGACAAGAGAGTTTACTGCCTAGTTTTCTTTAAAAGTTTTATGGTTTTGAGTCTTACATTCTTATTGGGTTGATCACTTTATCATTATCAAATATCCTTTGTCTCTTCTTATAGCCTTTTTTTTGAAGTCTATTTTGTCTGCTATAAATATTGCTTCCCATCTTTTTTTAGTTTATTCTTGTATATGGTGTAAGAAAGCGGTTTAGTTTCATTTTTTACATGTACCTGTTCAGTTTTCCCAACACCATTTATTGAAGAGACTATCTTTACTCCTTTGTATATTCTTATCTTATGAATAGATTAGTTGCCATAAGTTTTTTTCTAGGCTCTTTATTCTGTTTCATTGATCTGTGTGTCTGTTTTTATGCTAGTAATATGCTGCTTTGATTACTATGGCTTTGTAGTATAGATTGATACTATGTAGTGGAATACTTCCAACTTTGTTCTTCTCAGGATTGCTTTGACTACTCAGTGCCTTTTGTGATTCTATATAAATTCAGGATTATTTGTTCTATTTCTGTGAAAAATACCAATGGAATTTTGATAGGGATTGCATTGAATTTATAGATTGCTTTGGGTAGAGTGGACACTTTAACGATGTTAATTTTTCCTATCCATGAGCACGGTATTTGCTTCCATTGATTTGTATCTTCAGTGTCTTAAAATTTTTTTCAGTGTCTTAAATTTTTTCAAGTACATGTCTTTTACTCCTTGGTTATATTAATTCCTAGGGATTTTTTTATGGAATTATAAATGAATCATTTTCTTAATTTCTTTCTGGTATTGGTAAATATCTTTCTTTTCATTGTTGGTAAATGAAAATGCAACTGATTTCTGACTATTAATTTTGTATGCTGCTATTTTACTTAATTCATTTACCACTTCTCTAATAGTAACTTGGTGGGATTTTTAGGGTCTTCTATATACAGTATCATGTCATTTGCAAATAACGACAGTTTTACTTATTTCTTTCTTCTTTAGATACCTTTTATCCATTTTCTTTTCTGATTGCTATGGCTAGAACTTTCAGTACTATCCATATATATAAAAGCCTAAGTGACCGTTACCACTGGACAACTGGACACCCAGCTGGTAGCTATGACATGCACTGACCACCAGGGGGCAGACACTCAATGCAGAAGCTGCCCCCTGGTGGTCAGTGCACTCCCACAGCCAACCTCCCATGGCCAGCCAACCTCCTGCAATCCCTCCCCCGGCTGGCCAGCCCTGATCGGCCCCAATCGGGACTGGGTGACACAGCCCCCAATAGGCCCAAATTGCCGGCCAGGCTGAGGGATCCCACCCATGCACAAATTCGTGCACCGGGCCTCTAGTGTTAAGAGTGGTGAAAGTGGACATTCCTGTGTTCCTGATCTTTAGGAAAACACTTTTAGCTTTTCCCCATTGAGTATGATGTTAGGTATGAGTTTGTCGTGTATGGCCTTTATTATGTTGTGGTATGTTCCCACTTACTGAGAGTTTTTATCATAAATGGATGCTGGACTTTGTTAAATGCTATTTTTGCTTCTATTGATATGATCATATAATTTTTATTCTTCAGTTTGTTTATGTGGTGTATCACGTTAATTGATTTGTGGATATTGTACCAACTTTAAATCCCAGGAATAAATTCCACGTGATCATGGTGTTTGAGTTTTTTTATTTTTTTTTATTTTTTATTTTTTTAAATATATTTTATTGATTTATTACAGTGAGGAAGAGAGAGGGACAGAGAGTCAGAAACATCGATGAGAGAGAAACATCGACCAGCTGCCTCTTGCACACCCCCTACTGGGGATGTGCCCGCAACCAAGGTACATGCCCTTGACCGGAATCGAACCTGGGACCTTTCAGTCCGCAGGCCAACGCTCTATCCACTGAGCTAAACCGGTTTTGGCTGTTTGAGTTTTTTTAAATGTATTGATGAATTCATTTACTAATATTCTGTTGAGGATTTTAGCATCTTGTTCATCAGGTGTAATTTTCTTTTTTTAATAAAATAATAATTTTCTCTTTTTTTGTAATGTCTTTGTCTGCTTTTGGAATCAGGGTAATGTTGGCCTCATAAAATGAACTTGGGAGCCTTCTCTCCTCTTGAATTTTTTTGAATTGTTTGAGAAGAATAGGTAAATTTTTGAATGTCCGTTAAAATTCATCTGTGAAGCTATCTGGTCTAGGGCTTTCATTAGTGATTGGATTTCATTAGTTGTTATCAATCTCTTCAGATCTTTTGTTTCTTCTTGATTTAATCTTGAAAGTTTGTATGTTTCTAGAAATGTAGTCATTTCTTCCAGGTTGTCCAATATGCTGACATATAATTGTCTGTAGTATTTTTATTTTATTTATTTATTCGATCCTCACCTGAGGATATTTTTTCCATTGATTTTGTAGCGATTGGAAGGGAGGGGGAGAGAGAGAGAAACATCAATGTTAGAGAGATACATTGATTGGTTGCCTCCTGCACACGCCCGACCAGGGCCAGGTATTGAGCCTGCAACTTAGATACATGTCCTTGACTGGAATTGAACCTGCAACCCCTCAATGGTTAGAGTGCCAATGCTCTAACCACTGAACAAAACTGGCTAGGGCTGTCTATAGTATCTATCCTAATATATAAAAACCCAGGGTCCGTAACATCCAAAACGACCAAAGGCTCGACCAACCGGAAGTCAGTGCTGGGTTGCCGTGGCGACCCAGCACTGACTGCCCTCTGCTGTGGGGCGCCACGACCCAGCACTGACTGCTGAGGAGGCTGCGGATCAGACCCAAAGAGAGGCCTGGAGAGAGAAGCAGGGTCTGATCCATAGCCTCTGTGGCAGCTGTGATCAGCCCTTGCCTCTCTCTTTCTCTCAGGCCCTGGCCAGCAGCCACGCCTCTCTTTCTCCCTGGCCTCCACTGGGGCTGCTGATCAGCCCCACCTCTCTGATCAGGCCTGGAGACACTGACTGGCATAGAAACTGACCAATCAGAACCTAATCTGGGTGAACTGCAAAGGCAGAACCTAAGATGGGTCTGAGGAGGGGTTTTAAGGGCAACAGCTGTTTGGTGTAAGGTGTAAGAAAGCAGTTCAATTTTTTAATGACCTGTTTGGCAGTATAGTGCATATGATTGGCTATCAGTCCAGATATAGGGATTATGTATTTTTGTCTACCAGGAGCATCTCCTCCTGATGAAAAAGGCTCCCCCCCCCCCCCCCCATTTAAGCAATCCTATCCTATATAATCTATACTACTAAAAGGGTAATATGCTAATTAGACCGGGTCCACCAGACATCCGACTTCCTTCTGGACAAAGCCATGGTGGTGCGGGCCAAGGCAGAAACTGTTAGGGGCAATCAGGCTGGCAGGGGAGGGCAGTTGGGGGCGAGATCAGGCTGGCAGGGGAGGGCCATTAGGGGCAACCAGGCTGGTAGGGGAGAGCCATTGGGGGCGAGATCAGGCCAGCATGGGAGGGCCATTGGGGGTGAGATCAGGCCGCAGGGGAGGGCAGTTAGGGGTGATCAGGCAGGCAGAGGCACTTAGGGGCAATCAGGCTGGCAGGGGAGAACAGTTGGGGGTGAGATCAGGCCGGCAGGGGAGGACAATTGGGGGCAACCAGGCTGGTAGGGGAGAGCCGTTGGGGGTGAGATCAGGCCAGCATGGGAGGGCCATTGGGGGCAAGATCAGGCTGGCAGGGGAGGGCAGTTAGGGGTGATCAGGCAGGCAGAGGGGTTAGGGGCAATCAGGCAAGCAGGCAGAGGCAGTTAGCAGCGATCAGGCAGGCAGGCAGGTGAGCAGTTAGGAGCCAGTGGTCCCAGATTGCAAGAGGTATGTCCAACCGCTGGTTTAGGCCCGATCCCACAAGGACCAGGCCTAAACCAGCGTTTGGACATCCCCCAGCCTGCACCCCATTTGTAGAGGGTGCAGGCTGGGCTGAGAGGGACCCCCCTCCCCGTGCATGAATTTCGTGCACCAGGCCACTAGTATATATATAAAAGCCCAGTGACTGGAATGACAGAACAACCAGTGGCTATGCCGCGCACTGCGGCAGCCAACCGGCCTGATCCGTGCCCGATCAGCCCCCTCCCCCCCTTCCGGCTGTGTCTTTTTATCTATCTGAAGTTGGTCTCTTATAGGCAACATATATATGGGTCTTGTCTTCTTATTCATTCAGTCACTCTGCCTTTTGATTGGAGCATTTAATCCATTTACATTTAAAGTAATTATGGATAGGTATGTATTGCCATTTTACTGTTCATATTTTTTCTTCTTCTTTCTCCTTTCTCCTTCTTTCTTCTTCTCGCTTTAACATTTCTCATGATGATGATGAACTACTTTACTTTTTTCAGTTCTGGGAGGCTCATTGTCTCTCCTTTGATTCTAAATTGTAGCCTTGCTGGGTAGAGTAATCTTGGCTGTAGGATCATGCTTTGCATCAGTTTGACTATTTTGTGCCAATCCATTCTGGCCTACAAAGTTTCTGTTGAGAAATCAACTGACAGTTTTATGGGAGTTCCCTTGTAGGTAACTAACTGCTTTTCTCTTGCCACTTTTAAGATTATCTGTCTTTAACTTTTTGTATTTTAATTATCATGTGTCTTGGTGTGGGTCTCTCTGTGCTTCCTGGACTTATATGTGTCTATTTCCTTCACCAAGTTAGGAAAGTTTTTCATCATCATTTCTTCATATAGATTCTCAATCCCTTGCTCTCTCTTTTCCTTCTGGTACCACTATGATGTGACTGTTGTTACACTTGATGTTGTCCCAGAGGTCCCTTAAACTATCCTTATATATGTATATATTTTTTTAATATATTTTTATTGATTCCAGAGAGGAAGGGAGAGGGAGAGGGAGAGAGAGAGATAGAAACATCAATAATGAGGGAGAATCATTGATTGGCTGCCTCTCTGCATGCCCACCACTGGGGTTGGAGCCCACAACCTGAGCATGTGCCCTGACCAGAATCAAAGCCGGGACCCTTCAGTCTGCAAACCGACACTCTATCCACTGAGCCAAACCAGCTAGAGCATCCTATATAATAAAAGCCTAGGTGGTGTCGCACAACGTCATCACAAGATGGTCACCAGAGGTGGCTGGCAGGGGAGGGCAGTTGGGAGTGACCCAGCTTGCAGGGGAGGGCAGTTGGCGGCAACCAGGCCTTCAGGGGCGGGCATTTGGGTGTGACCAGGCCGGCAAGGGAGGGCAGTTGTGGGGGACCAGGCCTGCAGGGGAGGGTAGTTGGGGGTGACCAAGCTGGCAGAGGAGGGCAGTTGGGGTATCAGGCCGGCAGGGGAGGGCAGTTAGGGGTGACTAGACCTGTAGGGGATGGCAGCTGGGGGCGACCAGGCCTCCAGGGGAGGGCACTTGGGGTGACCAGGTCGGCAGGGGAGGGCAGTTGGGGGCCATCAGGCCGGCAGGGGAGGGCAGTTGGGGGCAAGAACAGGCCAGCAGGGGAGAGCAGTTGGGGGTGAGATCAGGCCAGCAGGGGAGGGCAGTTGGGGGCGAGCAGGCCTGCAGGGGAGGGCAGTTGGGGGTGACCAGGCCTCCAGGGGAGGGCAGTTCGGGGCAAGAACAGGCTAGCAGGGGAGGGCAGTTGGGGGCGAGATCAGGCCGGCAGAGGAGGGCAGTTGGGGGCGATCTGGCTGGCAGGCAGAAGCGGTTAGGCGCCAGCAGTCCCGGATTGTGAGAGGGATGTCTGACTGCTGGTTTAGGCCCGATCCCCTAAGGAGTCCCAGATTGGAGAAGTGTAGGCCAGGCTGAGGGACACACACACACACACACACACACACACACACACACACCATGCATGAATTTCATGCACCAGGCCTCTCGTATCCTTACATTTTTTAAATTCTTTTTTCTTTCTTGCTATTATGATTTTGTGCTTTCTACTACCTTGTCTTCCAAATTACTGATTTGATTCTCTGCTTCATTTAATCTGTTGATTCCTTCTAGTTTAGTCTTCATTTCAGATATTGTATTCTTCATTTCTGACTGGTTCTTTTTTATGGTTTCTATCACTGAGTTCACCTATTCTTCCCCTAAGTTCATTGAGTATCCTTATAACCAGTTTTGAGCTCTGTATCTGGTAGATTTCTTGCCTCCATTTCATTTAATTCTTTTTCTGGAGTTTTGTCCTGTTCTTTCACTTGGCCATGTTTCTTTATCTCCTAATTTTGGCTGTCTTCCAGTGTTTGTTTCTCTATATAGGTTGATCTGCTAGATCTCCCCATCTTGGCAGGGTAACCATATGTAGTAGGTGTCCTCTGGAGCCCAGGGGCATAGTCTTCCTGGTCACCTGAGTGGTGCTCCAGGGGTGTCCCTTGTGTGGGTTGTGTGTGCTCTCCTGTTGTAATTGAGCCTTCATTGCTGTTGGCACATCAATGGGTGGATGGACCCTCAGGCTAACTGTCTGCAGGAAGGTCTGATGCTTTTGTAAAAGTACCCAGGCAGCCCTGACAAGTTTGTCTCAGTGGTTACAGCGTCAACCCTAGAAACAAAGGGTTGTGGGTTCGATTTTCAGTCAAGGTTCCTCAGTGCAGGTTCAGGCCCCAGCCCCGGTCAGGGCACATGCAGGAGGCAACCAGTTGATGACTCTCTCTCACATCAGTGTTTCTCTCTCTCCCCCTTCTCCCTCTCTTTCACTCTCTCTCTCTAAATATCAATGGAAAAAATATCCTCAGGCGAGGATTAAAAAAAATTGCCCTACTAAAGGGTACCCATTAGATACCTATAGCCTAATTCCCTGCTAAAAGATGGCCCTTGTAAGAAAAACAAAAAAAACAAAAAAAACAAAAAAAAAAAAAAAAAAAAAAAAAAAAGATGGCCCTTGTATTATGTGTCTCTTATCACTACAACCTTTGGGAGCCCCTAAATTTTATAAGGGCTGTTTTCTTAATTCAAATCTTATGTCAGTTGTTTTTTTCTAAGTAAATTCTTTTATTGAAATACTAGAGGCCCGGTGCATGAAAATTCATGAACTGGAGGGGGAATCCCTCAGCCCGGCCTGCCTTCTCTCACAGTCTGGGAGCCCTCAGGGGCAGGAGGTGACCTGGCGATCAGGGGAAGGCGACACCCCATCACACCTCTGCTTTTGCCACCGCCGGCAGCGCAAGCCTCGGCCGGCCCTGGTTACCTGTGCCTCGGGCCAGCCCTGGGCTCAGTGGACTGGGGGACTCCAGAGGCAGGCGCACGGAGCAGCCGCGCTCCTGCCGCCCTGGCAGGGCTGAGAGGAGTGGGCGCCACCATCTTGTAGCTGTGGGTGCCGCCATCTTTGAAGGCGAGGCAGCAATTAGCATATTCCCTCCTTATTGGCTGTGGGTGTCTCCATCTTTGCAATGGTATGAGGGTTAATTAGCATATTCCCTCTTTATTAGATAGGATACATACAGAAGAAAAAGCATAAATCCTTAGTATATAGTTCAGTGAATTTTTATAAAGTAAACATACCCTGAAACCAACACCCAGATAAGAAATGGGAATTTTATCAGCTCTTCCAGTCACCATGCCCACTAACCAGCATTCTAACACCCTAGATTAGGTTAGCCTGTTTTTGAACTTTACATTAATGGAATCACTTGTACAAGTTTTAAACTAACTTTTCAGAATGTTTATTGGGAGTTTTCTTAATTAGAAAAGTAATACATGATTATTTTTAAATTTAGAAAAATATGTAGTCGAAAATCAGAGTCAGTTCTTATCCCACCAACCCAGAGAAATTTTAAATGAGACAGTTAAGAAAAATGGTCCTTGACACACTACTCATGGTGAATGAAGAATAGTGCAGCCTTAACAGGTTTGGCTGAGTGGATTGAGCGTTGGCCAGTGGACTGAAGGGTCCTGGGTTCAATTCTGGTCAAGGGCACTTACCGTGGTTGCAGGTTCCCTGGCCCTAGTCGGAGTGCATGCAGGAGGCAAGCAATCAATGTGCCTCTCTCACATCAATGTTTCTATCTCTCCATCTCTCTTCCACTCTCTAAAAAAAAAAGAAAATCAAAGGAAAAACATCCTCGTGTGAGGATTAACAACAAAAAAAGAATAGTGCCACCCATTTACTATGCCCTTTTAAGGTTGACGGCAGTGCCTTAAGAGGCTAACACAGAAGGGTAAATTAAGTCTCCGTAAAACCCAGAGAAGAGATGGTAAAACTCCTCTTTGGATCCTGTCTGAAGTCACAGCTGGGGGGAAAAAAAAGAATAGTGCAAATACTAGGTGACTGGTGAAAAATACTAACATAAAACTCCCCAAACTATGACTCGTTATGGAAACAGACAACTAGGAAACTGTCAAAGGGCATTTCTAAATAGAACTAACTACAAGTTGGCTTTCAAAAACTGTCAGAGGGTTTCAAACAATCCTTATAAAAATTGATCAATATTATGTTGGGCATCATTTTTAATGTAAAAAGATTAAATTGTTGAAAGTAATGATTGACTTCAGAGACACCTCTAGCCTTTGTCACTTTTCATTCAGTGTTAATCTGAGCAGCTAATTTTTCAAGAATTCAGAACAAATTTTTCCCCAGATGAGAAAGAGGAAAGAAGCTTTGGAGAGTAATGAGATCTGACACCCTCAGACAAAATCAGATTCTCTTCAAGTGCCTAGAATCATAGAAGCAGCCTCCACAGCCTTTTATTTGTGTTGCTTCTCTTCTTGGAACCTTCATTATCCCCACAGGAGTTGTCCCTCCCACTCAGAGTAATCTGGCCTATAAAAAAGAATGAAATCTTACTATTTGGGACAGCATGGATGGGCCTACAGGGTATTATGCTAAGTGAAATAAGCCAGTCAGAGAGAGAGAAATACCATATAATCTCACATGTGGAATCTAAAGAACAAAATAGGAGAAACCAAGATGGCAGCATAGGTAAACACTTAAACTGCTGCCTCGCACAATTTCAAAACTACAACTAAAAGACAAAATGGACATCATCCAGAACCACAGGAAGGCTGGCTGAATGGAAATTCTACAACTAGAAGGAAAGAGAAAAGCACACTGAGACTCAGAGGAGCTGCAGGAGGCAGAGGTACTGAAAAGCGCGCGTGGAGAGGACTGGCAACTGAGTGCACGGCTGGCTTTCTCAAGCGGGAGGGAGACAAAAGCTCCTAATTGCACTGAACTCCAGTTCCGGGCAAGACTCTGGGGACCCAGACTCATGGGGTGAAACTGGACTGTCAGGAAAGAGAAAAGCACACTGAGACTCAGAGGAACTGCGGAAGGCAGAGGTACCGAGGCACACGCGCAGAGAGGGCGGGCAACTGAGTATGTGGTTGGGAAACTGTTCTGAACTCCAGTTCCAGGCAAGACTCTGGGGACCAGACTCATTCGGGGAGAAACTGGACTGTCTGGCAGCGGTGGAACTCGAGGGCGTCTTTTAGAGGTGCTTGCAGCGATTACCATGGGACACTGAGACACAGGGGCCTCATAGGGCAGGGCTGACGGGAAAACAATGCTATCTGCTCCGCCCTGAGACTCCGCCCCATCCAAGCTGAGCACAGAGGCTTTTGCAAGTCTTGCCTCATAAGGGTGTCTCCAGCACAGTTCTCCCAGTGTAGACACAGCTGATCCTCACAGCCAATTGGCCTGGAGGTCAATTCCTCCCAGTGATACCAACAACAATCAAGGCTTAACTACAAAAAGACTGTGCACACAGCCCACAAAGGGGTGCACCAAAAGTGTCCACCTCAGGTAACTGGGGAGGCTGAGCCACTGGGCCCTATAGGACACCTAGCACACAAAGCCACTCTATCAACTCAGGGAAGCAGCGAAAATGCGGAGACAAAGAAACAGATCACAAATGAAAGAAATGGAGGAAAGCAAACGACTGGATATAGAGTTCAAAACCATGGTTATAAGGTTTGTCAAGAATTTTCTAGAAAAGGCTGATAAATTTAGCGAGACCCTTGACAATATGAAAAAGGACCAACTAGAAATTAAGCATACACTGACTGAAATAAAAAATATTATACAGAGATCTAACAGCAGACTAGAGGATCGTAAGAATCAAAGTTTTGAAATACAAAGAAGCAAAAAACCCTCAACCAGAGAAGCAAAAAGAAAAATGAATTCAAAAATATGAAGATAGTGTAAGGAGCCTCTGGCACAACTTCAAGCACACCAACATCAGAATTATGGGGGTGCCAGAAGAAGAGAGAGAGCAAGATACTGAAAACCTATTTGAAGAAATAATGACTGAAAACTTCCCCCACCTGGTGAAAGAAATAGACTTACAAGTCCAGGAAGCGCAGAGAACCCCAAACAAAAGGAATCCAAAGAGGACCACACCAAGACATAATTAAAATGCCAAGAGCAGAAGACAGAGAATATTAAAAGCAGCAAGAGAAAAACAGTTAGTTACCTACAAGGGAGCACCCATATGATTGTCAGCTGATTTCTCAACAGAAACTATGCAGGCCAGATGGGAGTGGCAAGAAATATTCAAAGTGATGAATAGCAAGAACCTACAACCAAGATTACTCTACCCAGCAAAGCTATCATTCAGAATTGAAGGTCAGATAAAGAGCTTCACAGATAAGAAAACGCTAAAGGAGTTCATCAACACCAAACCAGTATTATATGAAATACTGAAAGGTATTCTTTAAGAAGAGGGAGAAGAAGAAAAAGATAAAGATAAAAATTATGAACAACAAATATATATCTATCAACAAGTGAATCTAAAAATCAAGTGAATAAAAAAATCTGATGAACAGAATAAACTAGTGAATATAATAGAATCAGGGGCATAGAAAGGGAGTGGACTGACAATTCTCGGGGGGGGGAAGGGGTGTAGGGGTGCAGGAAGAGACTGGACAAAAATCGTACACCTATGGATGAGGACAGTGTGGGGGAAGTAAGGGCAGAGGTGGGGGTGGGAACCGGGTGGAGGGGAGCTATGGGGGGAAAAAAGAGGAACAATTGTAATCTGAACAATAAAGACTTATTAAATTTAAGAAAATAAATAAAATAAAGAACAAAATAAATGAAGAAACAAAACTGAAACAGACTCATAGATACAGAGAACAGACTGATGGTTGCCAGAGGGGAAGAGGGATTGGTGTGAAGAAGGTGAAGGGTAAGAAGTGCAAATTGGTAGTTGCAGAATAGTCATGGGGATGTAAAGTACAGCATAGGGAATACAGTTAATAATATTGTGATAACTGTATGGTGCCAGGTGGGTACTGGAAATATTGGGGGAACACTTTGTAAAGTATATGATTGTCTTAACCACTATGCTGTACACCTGAAATTAATATAAAATAATATTGAAAGTAAACTGAAATTGAAAAATAAATAAATTTTAAAAAACAACAAAGGGTAGCCATAGCCAGTTTTGCTCAGTGGATAAGAGCATCGGCCTGTGGACCAGAGGGTTCCAAGTTCGATTCTGGTTTAAGGGCACATACCTTGGTTGCAGGCTCCTCGGCCCAGGCCCTGGCCCTGGTCAGGGCTGGTGCAGGAGGCAGCCAATCATTGTGTTTCTCTCACATTGATGTTTCTCTTTCTTTCCCTCTCTCCCACTCTCCCTAAAGATCAATGGGGGGAAAAATATCCTCAGGTGAGGATTAATGAAACAAAAAATAGAAATCAAATCTTAACCCTTTGCACTCGGATGTCGAGTGTGACTCAACACGGTAGCATTAGAATAAAGGAATCGAGAAAAAAGCAAGCGAGTGCAAAGGGTTAAAAAAAAATAAAAGGGTAAAAGAAAAGAACAAAGTAGTCTGGTCTTTCAAGGTATCCTTTTAAGAGCTCATGTCTTTGGAAATTTTAAAGTATTTTGTGCTTCCTTTACTAAAGGTATCAATATTTTACTGTATGTTTTACTCTCTCACTTTCAAAAGTGAGATTAGGTGTGGTTTTTATTTTCACATTCATGCTTCCCTCCCCCCCCCCTTTAAATTTCCTACAGGCTAAATAATAATATTTTAATCAGGGTAAAAAGGTTTTTCAAAGGTAATAGGAAATTTCTTCAGTATTTTGGAAACTCATTTTGATACTAAATTAAGAGGATTTGGGCTTAAGTCTTAATATAAGAATAATCCCAACATTGCATAAAAGCCAAATTTCCATTCCATTCCTTAGGCATTTTTAGTTTGGGTTGTTGCTGGGACTGACCAGTAGACCATGAGTGACGAATGAATGGATTACCCTGACACATGTTTCTGTGAAAGAGAGGGCTAAGGGACTGCTTGGTTATAGGAACCAAACAGTCCCATTCACGTGTCTCCTTAGCCCCATTCACCTGCCTCCTTAGGCTTTTATTGTAACAACAGCTTAAACTAAAATTAACCTCTAGATACTATTAGCAGGGTAAGTATCCTTGAGAAAACACATATCGTGTCTTTAAAACAAGGACATTTTGAAGTCTAAACATAAAGATTCCAGTAAAACACCCAAGGCTCAGACTTGTTTGGAAAAGTCAAGGCAGGTGCCCTGACCGGTTTGGCTCAGTGGATAGAGCGTCGGCCTGTGGACTCAAGGGTCCCGGGTTCGATTCCGGTCAAGGGCATGTACCTTGGTTGTGGGCACATCCCCAGTAGGGGGTGTGCAGGAGGCAGCTGACGGATGTTTCTAACTCTCTCTCCCTTCCTCTTTGTAAAAAATCAATAAAATATATATTTTTTTTAAAAAGTCAAGGCAAGGTCTGCTGCCTTCGGCAAGGTCCCCTAGGAGCCCCTGACCTTTCAGAGAATCCTCCTTACGGACATTCTAACCAAGCCCCGTGCTTCCCATATCTTGTGTCTGTGTTTTCCTGGATTCTAGCTCGGTTCTACAATTGCAAATCCTATCTAATAAAAGGATAATATGCAAATTGACCGTACCTCCGCTACACCCACAAGCCACGCCTACTAGCCAATCAGGAGTGAGTATGCAAATTAACCCAACCAAGATGGCTGCAGCCATGGAGCTGCAGCAAGCAGGAGGCTTGGGTTTCCCTGGCAATGGAGGAAGCCAAGCTCCCATAGCCCTGGCCTGCCTTGGCCTCAGCTACAAAGTTTCAATTATAGAAGATAAATAAACCCCAGATACCAGGGCCTCTGCTTGGGTCACCGGGGGGCGTGGCCAGCCTGCAAACCACCCAGGCCCCTCGCCCAGGCCGCCCCACGCCCGAAGGGAAACCCCACCCTGATCCGGGACACCATTCAGGTCAAACCAGCTGGCCCCCACCCGTGCACCAGGCCTCCATCCTATCTAATAAAAGGGTAATATGCAAATTGGCCATCACTCCAACACACAAGATGGCTTCCCCCATGTGGACAAAGATGGCTGCCCCCATGTGGACACAAAATGGCCATGACAAGATGGCCAGCAAGGGAGGGCAGTTGGGAGGGACCAGGTCTGCAAGGGAGGGCAGTTGTGGGCCATCAGGCCAGCAAGGGAGGGCAGTTGGGGGTGATCAAGCCTGCAGTAGAGGACAGTTAGGGAGGGACCAGTCCAGAAGAGGAGGGAAGTTGGGGGCAACCGGGCCTGCAGGGAAGGGCAGTTGGGAGGGACCAGTCCTGCAGGGGAGGGCAGTTAGAGGTGACCAGGCCTTCAAGGGAGGGCAGTTAGGGGTGACCAGGCCTGCAGGGGATGGCAGTTAGGGGCAATCAGGCTGGCAGGGGAGCAGTTAGGCATCAATCAGGCTGTCAGTGGAGTGGTTAGGGGTGATCAGGCTGGCAGGCAGAAGCGGTTAGGGGCAATCAGGAAGGCAGGCAGTTAGGATCCAGCAGTCATGGATTGTGAGAGGGATGTCCCTTGAGGGGTCCCAGATTGAAGAGGGTGCAGGCTGGGCTGAGGGCCAAACCCCACCCCCCATGCATGAATTTCATGCACCGGACCTCTAGTAGTTAATATAATCCTGTAGGCCTTCCTTTTTCATACATTTGCCTCATTTGTGAAGGTGGCCTATTTTGTAGCTTTTGTGCATAACCTGAACCTTGTGCTAATAGTTGAGGTGACCTTCTGTACAAATTTTAAGACATGTGAGATAACTCACTGCACTTAAACTTTGATAATCTTGCCTGTAAGTTGACATTTTTGCTACCCCCATGTTCTCCCACTGTTTGCCTAAATGTCTCCCTTTCCCCTGTTTAATACAGCAAATACTTTTGTACATGAACTCTTTTTGGCACTTGAATTTTAGGATCCAGTCAGATTCATTTGAAACTGTGTATCAAAGATTCTGAATTGAGAAAACCAGAACATTAGAAGCATATCTGTGTTCCTTTAAGGGTAGGAAATGAACTAATCCGTTTCCTTCTACATTCAGAAAAAATGACAAGTGCTCATTTGAAGTTTCAGAAAGCAAGCCTTAAAGCAGCATCTGACTGTGTAGACTTCTGATTCTCTGGCCTTAAGTCAGTATTTGCTGAGAGATCTAATAATTTCTCTTTTAAGTTGCTGACCAATTTGGACTCATTTGCTAGGTAACCAATCACAGATTCTTGGAGAAGTGAAGGGTTTTCTGCTTAGTTTTAATAAGATTAAACTCCGACCACGTGAAAACAAGCTCCCTGCCATTTTTTGGATTATCTTTAAAGCCAAGTTCTGTAAGAGCAAAGTATCACAAGGTCTTCCTAAGTGGTTTCATTTTGTTTTTATCACAGGCTTTAACAAAAAAAACAAAAAAAAAAAATGATTGATTTGAGAGAGAGAGAGAGAAACATCAGTTTGTTGTCCCACTTATTTATGTATTCATTGGTTAATTCTTGTATGTGCCCTGATCGGGGATCGATCTAGCAACCTTGGTGTATCAGGACAATGCTCCAACCAACTGAGCTCCCCAGCCAGTGCTATCACATACATATCAAACGAGGAGGTCTTACTGTCGTTTTTCAAATAGCCTCTTTGTGCTTAGTTGCATATTGACGTGTTTCCTTTACATTGGCCATAACTAATTTGAGCATCTTGAAAAAGGGGCAACAACTTGGAACTCACATAATGGCTGGTAGGGATTGTAAATGACTCTCCTTCAGATTACTGAGGCATATGTGTGCTGTGGGCATAAATATGTGGAAATAATCTGAAAATGCAACAAGAGGGCAGAGAATTAGTGGCTAATAGAGTCTTTTTCTAAGAGGGCTATAACCAAAGTCCTTCTCAAAACCTTTAAGCCTCTGGACATGTCACAGTCTGAGTTGTACAAAGCATGACCTGCTATTGTGAAGCGAGGTCTAGAAATGGCCATTCAGCCAGTATTTTTTAGGTCTCTACTGTGTGTCAGAAATTGTGCTAAATGGGCCACATATATAAGGGGAGGTTTAGAAAGACAATGACATTGCTCGGCTGGTATGCCTCAGTGGTCGAGTGTCGACCTATGTATGAACCAAGAGGTCATCAGTTGGATTCCCGTCAGGGCACATGCCTGGGTTGCAGACCCGATCCCCCCAGTCGGGGGCATGCAGGAAGTAGCCAATTGATGTTTCTCTCTATCGCTCTCCCTTTCTCTCTCAAATCAATAAAAACATTAAAGGAAGAAAGGAAGAAAGACCTTAGCCAGTTTGGCTCAGTGGATAGAGCGTTGGCCTGCGGACTGAAGGGTCCTGGGTTCGATTCCTGTCAAGGGTACATGTCCAGATTGCAGGCTCGATCCCCGATGGGGAGGGGGTAGTGCAATGATTCTCTCTCTCATTGATGTTTCTATCTCTCTCTCTCCCTCTCTGGAATCAATAAAAATATATACTTAAAAATATATATGACATTACTAAGTAAACAGTTCAGTGACTTATTATGGTGTTCAGTGTTTTGAGGGAAATGACTAGGGTGCCTTGGGAGAAGTAGTCTGAAGAGGCTTTAGAGAAAGGCCTGAAGGGTAACTGGGGCTCTTGACTACTTTTGTGTCATGCATCCCTTTGGACGTCTGCTGAGGCCTGTATGTTCCCCTCAGAATACACACCATACAAAGAATTGTACCAGGAATCTATTCTTGAATGACTGTCAAAATGCTGGCAAAAAGGGATGTGTGATTAGTAATAGGTGTGTCTTTATGAATACATTAATGGCAGTCTAAAAACTGTAATTTCAAATAGTGATAAGTGTAACCAGTAAATCAAGATTTCTGCTGCAACGATTAGTGAGATATGAAAATATCATTGTTTCTATTGGTGAATTCCTAGATTCCTATTGGTGGTGAATGCCACCATTCATAATTGAAGGAAATGCTAAATTTCATTTAGAAGTTAGTGAAGATGAAGGTGTAACTTTCCCCACATCCAAGTTTACAAGACCCTCTCAATTTTATCCATGAACTCCAGGTTAACTGCTGGATTAGAAAGAGCCAGCAGGTGAACGGAGAGTAGGGTAAAGGTCTTAACCCTTTGCACTCGGATGTCGAGTGTGACGACATGGTTAGCAGTAGAATAAAGGAATCGAAAAAAGCAAGCGAGCCGAAACCGGTTTGGCTCAGTGGATGGAGCGTCGGCCTGCGGACTCAAGGATCCCGGGTTCGGTTCCGGTCAAGGGCATGTACCTTGGTTGCGGGCACATCGCTGGTGGGGGGTGTGCAAGAGGCAGCTGATTGATGATTCTCTCTCATCAATGTTTCTGACTCTCTATCCCTCTCTCTTCCTCTCTGTAAAAAATCAATAAAATCTATTAAAAAAAAAAAAAAAAAAGAAAGAGCCAGCAGGTGAACGGAGAGTAGGGTAAAGGTCTTAACCCTTTGCACTCGGATGTCGAGTGTGACGACATGGTTAGCAGTAGAATAAAGGAATCGAAAAAAGCAAGCGAGCCGAAACCGGTTTGGCTCAGTGGATAGAGCGTCAGCCTGCGAACTGAAAGGTTCCAGGTTCGATTCCGGTCAAGGGCATGTATCTTGGTTGCGGGCACATCCCCAGTAGGGGGTGTGCAAGAGGCAGCAGATCGATATTTCTCTCTCATCGATGTTTCTAACTCTCTATCCCTCTCTCTTCCTCTCTGTAAAAAATCAATAAAATATATTTAAAAAAAAGAAAAAGAAAAAAGCAAGCGAGTGCAAAGGGTTTTAAAGGACAAGGAACCATGAGTTAGGCAGCTCCAAAATTTTAGGGTAAATGTACCTGCTGAGTGTGAAATAAGGAAGACAATAGCTAACAGATGAAACTGGAAAAAACATTTAAGAGACAGTTGGGGAAGTATTAACACTGAAACATGAGAGATGATATAAAGGAATTATTATAGTTTTTAGGTATGATTAGAATTGTGGTTAAATTAAAAGTGTATCTTAGAAATATATAGATATGTATACTTGAATTAGATGTCTTAGGTTTGCTTTAAAATGATTGAAGATGAGAAATATGAAAGCGATGAAACAAGAGTGACTGTTTTGATAATTGTTGAAACTGGATGGTGGGTAGATGGAGGTTCATTAAACCATTTTCTCTGCATTTACGTATGTTTGAAATTATCCATAATAGAAAGTTTAATAACGTAGTAGATAAGATTAGCCGTCTGTAAAGACTCAATATTTGGGTGGGCTGAGAATTTAGGAAGAAGCACTCGAGGTTAAGGTAAGTGGTATGTAATTTCAGAGGATTATGATTCTAAAAACATCAAAATATAACATGGTAGAGAATGCTACTGTATACAGTTAATATATAGCCTAATCTTTTCTAAAAATATGTTTTTATTGATCTCAGAGAGGAAGGGAGAGGGAGAGAAAGATAGAAACATCAGTGATGAGAGACAATCATTGATCGGCACACCCAACACTGGGGATCAAGCCTGCAACCTGGGCATGTGCCCTGACTGGTAATTGAACCATGATCTCCTGGTACATGTGTCGACACTCAACTACTGAGCCACTGCTGGGCTGTAGCCTAATCTTAATGACTAACTGCAACTAAACTAAGTTCTCAGAAGGGAAATGGTTAGGTTAAGCTTCAGAATTGTTGCCCTGGCTAAATAACCCGGTAGGTTAGAGCAGTGGTCGGCAAACCATGGCTCGGGAGCCACATGCGGCTCTTTGGCCCCTTGAGTGTGGCTCTTCCACAAAATACCATGGCCTGGACGAATCTATTTTGAAGAAGTGGCATTAGAAGTAGTTTAAGTTTAACAAATTTGGCTCTCTAAAGAAATTTCAATCGTTGTACTGTTGATATTTGGCTCTGTTGACTAATGAGTTTGCCGACCACTGGGTTAGAGCATCATCTGATACACCAAGGTGTATTGGATCCCCAGTCAGGGCATATGCAAGAAACACCCAATAAATGCATAAATAAGTGGAACAACAAATCAATGTTTTTCTTTCAAGTCAATCAATTAAAGTATTTTTTAGCCCTAGTCGGTTTGGCTCAGTGGATAGAGCATCAGCCTGCAGACTGAAGGGTCCTGGGTTCAATTCCAGTCAAGAGCATATGCCCGAGTTGCAGGTTCAATCCCCAGTAGGGGGTGTGCAGGAGGCAGCCAACCAATGATCCTCATCATTAATGTTTCTATCTCTCTCTTCCCACCTCTGAAATCAATAAAAATATATTTAAAAAAATTTTTTTTCATTATTATTTATCCAAGTGAATGCTTCTATCTCCCAGATCCAAGAAAAGGACATTGGGGGAGGGGAAGCTTCCAGGATTTTCTACATCCAAAATCAATATTTCTCTAATAATTGTGATCCATGAACCACTTGTACTGACATCACCTGGGTTTTTGCTAAAAATGCAGAATTCTGGCTTTACTTCAGTCTCGCTGAATGAGAATTCTAGGGGAAAGGGCCCAGGTTTCTATATTTCAGTAATCCTCCAGATGAATCTTGGCACATGTAAAGTTTGAAACCTGGAACTACATAAAGATGACAATAGCTGCCTCTTATTGAACAGTTTTTTCATATGCCGGATACCATGTTGAACCCTTTACAGCTGTAGCACCTTTTTGAGGTAGATGATAAGGTGATCTCACCTTAGAAAAATTCATTTACTCGTTGAAAGTCATCCAGGCAAAGTGGGACCTCACACCACATTCTGATCCTAAAGCCTGTGCTCGTAGCCACTAGCCCACTGTCTCCCATTAGGCCGTCTCTACTCGGAGCCTTTGCCCACCCAAAGGCTTCTGTGGGAATTGGCTTCTCACCTGCCCTCTATGGAGTAGCTGTGTCCTGCAGAAGACAGGAGTATTTCCGTCACTGGCAGGAACAGTTCCTGTTGTAAATTAGTATTTAGTGTCTGGTCCATGCATTAGCCTTCTTTTAAGTTGTGGATTGGTCCCAAAGAGTACTTGAGACTTAATACTTGGTATAAAGTAACTTGAAATTTTTCTGCAACTATTATATATTTTCCTGTGATTCTAAACCTTTTTTTACTCCAGTATTCCTCCAAGAGATTGAACACATTCCTGTCAGTGACAGGAATCTGCTGTGACATTGCTAGCCAGAGGACAAGATTCAGGGCCCCCCGGCAGTTCTGAAAGGCTTCTCCCAAGAGACTCCACGGTCAGGGTCCCAGGGACCAGGAGAGCCAGTGGGGCTAGAAGCAAAGGGTAGGCACAGACTCGACGGGGATGATGCCCTGTGCTGCTTACCCCCTTTCATTAGCACCTACAAGTAGGTGTGAACCGCCCTTCAACCTCTCTGGTACAATTCTGAACCCAGAAGGGTTATCAAACAAGATTTTTTCCTCAAGTTTGCAGCAATTTTTTTTTGGCAGCAAACCTTGAACTGAGACTATTTATGCTCCTTACCATACTTGTTGATACAGAAATATTAGTGCTTGATTACAGAGTGTTACCCAGACCTCACTGGGGGTATTATAAAGTGTGTGTGGCATGTGCCATGTTGTCTTTCAAAATTTTAAAGAATTTTCCAAAAACACTTTTGGCCCCAAGAGTTTAGATGAGAAAGTTGAAATTGTGAGAGTTGATTTCTCAACACATTGCTCCCAAGTTATGTGACTAGATTTGAAAAAAGGCCATGTGTGTTCTTCCAGCTCTGTTACACTGCTGTTTAACGAGCCCATTGATATCATTTATCCTGCTGTTTGAAAAGCCGGTTAGCTCTGCAAATACTTGTATCCTGTATAATAAAAGCCTAATATGCAAATCAACCTAACGGCAGAATGACTTGTTGCTACGACACTCACTGACCACCAGGGGGCAGATGCTCAACATAGGAGCTGCCTCCTGGTGGTCAGTGCGCTCCCACAGGGGGAGCACCGCTTAGCCAGAAGCTGGGCTCATGGCTGGCAAGCACAGCGGCAGTGGCAGGAGCCTCTCCTGCCTCCACTGCAGGCGGGAGGTAAGGAGCAAGGGGTACCAGACTGCAAGAGCCCCGGACTGTGAGAGGGATGTCTGACTGCTGGGCTGAGGGAGTTCCCCACTTCCCCCCCCCCCCCGCCGCCACCCCCAGTGCACAAATCTCGTACACCAGGCCTCTAGTAGCTCTATAAAAAGCCTCAAGAAACGTGTTTTTAAAGTAATATATTTGGTCTGTTGCCATTTGGTCATTGTAATGCTTCAGACTTACCTTTTTTCTTTCCAGAGAAGTCCTATAAATATTTCATTTGGAATTTTACTGTTTCTGTGTCTTCAGGTGCAGTCGAATAGGAAATCAAAGTAACTGAATGCCGAGGCATTAGACTATGATTATTCCCCTTATCCTTGCCATTTAGAAAGCAGTTTAGCAGCACCAAAATAACTAATTTTTCATGAATAAGGATTATGGTGATAACATTCTCAGAATTAAGAATAACAAGTATTTGAAAAAAAAAAAGAATAAGTATTTGAATAATGAGCTAAAATATCTCTTTCTGGTTAAATCAATATTATCACCATATCCCCTCCAGTTTTGTTTTACTTAGAGAAAAAGAAAATTATTTTTTCCCAAGTGAAAATCACCTGAAATCCTCCACTTTAGGCTTTCTTATTTCTGCAAAACATGAAACTTTTGCTTAAACATGATCATGTTTTCTGTGCCTTTTCTTTCTCTTTGAGATCATTTTTTCTCACGAGATTTTTCCTACTGAGTGTGAATTCTGCATGTTGTGTGCTTTGTAAGGCTTGACTGCCCTCAGGGATGCACAGGAGGTTGGTAAGCACTAGGGGAACTAAGTGTGTAGAGCATGGCCTGGACTCACCTCCTCTGAAGACAGGTAGCTTAATTGGGACTTAAAGTTCCTCTTTTCATAAAATAAACCTGTGGTATTGTGGTGTAATAGAAATTATATTGCCTGGCTGGTGTGGCTCATGAACCAGGAGGTCACAGGTCAATTCCCGATCAGGGCACATGCCCAGGTTGCAGGCTTGATCCCCATTAGGGGGCGTGCAGGGGGCAGCCAATCAATGATTTTCTCTTATCATTGATGTTTCTCCCTCCTCTCCCTTCCTCTCTGAAATAAATAAAAATATATTTTTTTAAAGAAATTATATATTTGTCCCCAGTTCCTGGCACAGAGCTCGTAAAACCCTTGGAATGTCTGACTGGTAGGATTTAGACTGGTTGCCAGAGAAAGGCTAGAACTCTCAGCCCAGCTCCAGCCTCTGGGGGGGAGGGGACAGGGACGGGAGATTGCACTCAGGCACCAATGGCGACATGGTGATGATCTAATCAGACATACCTCTAATGAGGCTTTGATGAAACTCTGAAACGAGGTGCTAGGAGGGTGGGTTGTGTGTCTGGAGAGGGTGTGGACACTGCACCCTCCTCCAGCCCCACAGTTTGCTCTGTCATCTCTTCTTTTTAGCTGTTCCTGAGTTGATTCCTTTATAAATAAACCAGTAAATGCATGTGAAGTGCTTTCTTGAGTTCTGTGAATTGTTGTAGCAAATTATTGAACCTAAGGGGAGGTCATGGGAACCTCCAAATTTTAGCTGGTTGACCGGAAGTACAGGCAGCCATGGGACTTGCATCTGAAGTGCAGGCAGTTTTGTGAGACTCAGCCCTCACAACCTGTGGGGTCACTAACTCCAGGGAGTTTGTGTCAGAATTGCATTGCATGTCCCCCAGTGGTACTGGAGGGCAGCAGGTGTCTCATGTGTTCACTGTGTGACTGGGTGCATCCACCTTCTCTTCCAGCACCTGACCAAGCAGGTGGAGCTCCTGCGGCAGATGAATGAGCAGCATGCGAAGGTTTATGAGCAGCTAGATGTCACAGCAAGGGAGCTGGAAGAAACAAATCAAAAGCTTGTTGCTGACAGCAAGGCCTCACAACAGAAAATTCTGAGGTAAACTTTCTAAAATTCATTGAGGAAGCCCAGGGTGCAGGAGTCATCCTATCTAATAAAAGAGTAATATGCAAATTGACTGTACCTCTGCCACACCCACAAGCCACGCCCACCAGCCAGTCAGGAACGAGTATGCAAATTAACCCAGCCAATATGGCTGCAGCCACAGAGAGAGCAGGAGGCTTGGGTTTCCCCGGCAATGGAGGAAGCCAAGCTTTCCACCTGCCCAGGCTGGCCCAGGCCTCTGCTTAAGGCTACAAAGTTTCAATTATAGAAGATAAAAATCCCAACAAAAATGGCCCCAGCCATGGAGCAAGCAGGAGGCTTGGCTCCGCTCAAGGCTACAAAGTTTCAATTATAGAAGATAGATAAATCCCAGATATCAGGGCCTTTGCTTGGGTTGCCGGGGGGCGTGGCTGGCCTGCAAACCACCACAGG
Organism: Eptesicus fuscus; assembly: GCF_027574615.1. Classification (NCBI taxonomy): domain Eukaryota; kingdom Metazoa; phylum Chordata; class Mammalia; order Chiroptera; family Vespertilionidae; genus Eptesicus; species Eptesicus fuscus. The sequence continues at coordinate 2,629,482 of NC_072476.1, read as the reverse complement.
CCCCTCACCCAGGCCGCCCCACACCCCAAGGGAACCCCCACCCTGATCCTGGACACCCTCAGGGCAAACCAGCGGGCCCCCACCCATGCACTAGGCCTCTATCCTATCTAATAAAAGAGTAATATGCAAATTGACCATCACTCCAACACAAGATGGCTGCCCCCATATGGTCAAAGATGGCTGCCTCCATGGGGACACAAGATGGCCGCCACCAGATGGCCAGCAGGGGAGGGCAGTTGGGAGGGACCAGGCCTGCAAGGGAGGGCAGTTGGGGGCGATCAAGCCTGCAGGGGAGGGCAGTTAGGGGTGGCCAGGCTGGCAGAGGAGGGAAGTTGGGGGTGACTGGGCCTGCAAAGAAGGGCAGTTGGGGGAGGCCCAGGCCTGCAGGGGAGAGCATTTGAGGGGGACCAGGCCTTCAGGGGAGGGCAGTTAGGGGTGACCAGGCTGGCAGGGGAACAGTTAGGCATCAATCAGGCTGGCAGGCAGAAGCGGTTAGGGGCAATCAGGAAGGCAGGCAGGCGAGCATTTGAGAACCAGCAGTCCTGGATTGTGAGAGGGATGTCCGACTGCCCTTTTAGGCCCGATCCTACCTGGATTGGGCCTAAACGGGCAGTCGGACATCCCTCGAGGGGTCCCAGATTGGAGAGGGTGCAGGCTGGGCTGAGGAATACACACAGCGCTCCCCCCCCCCCCGTGCACGAATTTCATGCACCGGGCCTCTAGTTTAGTATAAACTAGAATAGAGCATGATTGTCGTGGGTTTGGGTTAGTATGGGGTAAGGTTTAATTCTTTATGAGGACTAGAGACTAGGGAGCATTCCCTTCCAATTAAGAAAGCCCAGTTTGAGTGACTGGCAGCTAATCTCCTCACTGCTGTGCCCTCAATTTCATGTGACAAGCAGCAATGGCTCTGTCTGTCCCTCACAGTCTGACGGAAACAATCGAATGCCTGCAAGCCAACATCGATCACCTCCAGAGCCAAGTGGAGGAGCTGAAGTCGTCTGGCCAGGGGAGAAGGAGCCAGGGGAAGCATGGCCAAAAGTCGGCCCCCAGCTTCGCGGGTCTGAAAGAGCTGTATGACCTACGCCAGTAAGAGCCCACCCTCCACCGCGCATACGGCGAGCATCCCGCACAGTTGCCATCTGCATTCCTGTAGATTCAAAATATATTTAAGAAACGTCACGTGGCTGTTAGACCACCAGTGGTTTGAACAAAACCACTAACTGCAAATTATAGAGTTCTTGGGTATTAGCAATTTCATGGAAATTCATTTTCTAAAGTCTTGGGAGCATTATTTCCATGCTATTAATGTGCTAAATCTTAGTTTAAAATAAAATGCAGTACTTCTGATAGACTACAAATTTGGGGGTTATATTTTACATTAGAGTGAAGGAGAAAATTGAAACTTCAGTAAAACAGAAATCCCAATGAATGGTTTTTGTGCCTAAAGAAATGCCTTTATAATTTAGTTATGAGATTGAATTTTTACTTAAAACTATTTATTGAGCACCTGCTGTGGTCAGGTGCTATGCTAGACATGAAGAGTGGCAAGTAAAATAGACACAGTTCCTGCCCTCCTTCAAGGAGTTTTCCATCCCACGAGAGGTAGATGAACAAATCTTCACACAGATAAATACAGTTACAAGTTGCCAAGGATTCTGAACAGGGAGAGAGGCCAGTTCTGTGTTTGGTTGTTCTCCCGTGGCTTGGTTCATCAGATCACCTATTGAGTTGTTCCAACTGCAATACAAGTGATTCCCTCAGGCCTAACTCAGAACCCCTGGGTGTGGGTAAAAAGCTGCCAGGTGATTGTGATGTGCACTCCTGGTTAAAGACCACTGCAGCAGTGGCTGCATATTATGAACCACACGGAGAACTTTGAAAAAAGCCAAGTCCAGGCAGCAGACCATTTAGGTCAGAATCGGGGGTAGGACCCAGGCATCAATAATTTTTAAGACTACCCCAGAGAGTCTAATCTCTCCAAGGCCAAGGAACACTGGCCATTCTGGTTCCCTTGAAAGCTAATAGACTACTGGTCTTTGGGAATGGGTATTCTGGACACTTTTCATGTTTAAAAAAGTTAGTCTCAAAAATTATATTTTCACATATGTTTTATTTGCCCATGCCCACTTCACACAATTTCTTTTTAGCCACTGCTCTAATGAGGAATGGGCAAAAATTCGGTCCCTGCATTCTGATAGACTACAAATTTGGGGGTTATATTTTACATTAGAGTGAAGAAAAATATTGAAACTTCAGTAAAACAGAAATCCCAGTGAACAGTTTTTGTGCCTAAAGAAATGTCTTGACAAAATATTTAGCTGAAAAAAGTCACTACGCTTCCTCTCACCATTCTCAGTCAACTTGGTTAATATATTCTCTCCATATTTTCCCTAGACACTTTGTGTATGACCATGTGTTTGCAGAAAAGATCACTTCCTTGCCAAATCAGCCAAGCCCCGACGAAGAAGAAAACAAGCATTTGAAGAAGGCCGTGAGGACGCTGCAGGCACAGCTGAGCCTGGAGCGGCAGAGGCGCGTGGCCTTGGAGGAGGAGTACGGGCTCGTGCTGAAGGAGAACAATGAGCTGGAGCAGCAGCTGGGGGCCACTGGCGCCTACCGGGCCCGGGCGCTGGAGCTGGAGGCTGAGGTGACTGAAATGCGGCGGGTGCTGCAGTCGGAGCGTCCCTTCATGAATGGGGTTGAAAAGCTGGTGCCCGACTCCCTATTTGTCCCTTTCAAAGAGCCTGGCCAGAGCCTGCTGGAGGAGATGCTGCTGACGGTGCCCGAGGCCCAGCGCAGGCCCCTCAAGCGCAGCAGCAGTGAGACAGTGCTCAGCAGCTTGGCCGGTGGTGACATCGTGAAGGGCCATGAGGAGACCTGCATCCGGAGGGCCAAGGCTGTGAAGCAGAGGGGTGTGTCCCTGCTGCAGGAAGTGGACACACAGTATAGCGCCCTGAAGGCCAAGTACGAGGAGCTGCTGAAGAAGTGCCAGCAGCAGGAGGGGGACTCACTGTCCCACAAGGCTGTGCAGACTGCCAGGGCTCCAGTCAGGGACCCAGCTGCCAGGGACCCCCTCGCCGCTGGTGCCCCCGAGCCTGCTGGCTCCCCCACCAGCACACCGCCTCCTGAATACAAAGCGCTCTTTAAGGAGATCTTCAGCTGCATCCAAAAGACGAAGCAGGAGATTGATGAGCAGAGAATGAAATATCGTTCTCTCCCCTCCCCTTAATGGGGCCTCCAGCTCCCCTGCTCATTTCCTATCTCCCATCACCCCTCTCCCACTCAGACATGTGTTGGTAGACCCCAAAGCCTGAAGCTGCTCACTACTTTGCTTACTCAGCAAGTGTATATATACAGTGAGGAAAGAGGATGGCTCCTGATAACAGTTTCCTAACCCGTTTCCCTTTAAGCCCCACAGTAAGTCCCTCCCATGACAAACTGGCCTCTGGCTGGCACTGACTAGGCTGCCATTCTTGAGAAGCCCCAGAGCAGTGGGGGCAGAGCTGTCTCCTGGAGAGGTAGTCCTGGAGCTTCCAGAGGATGTACTGACGTGCACAGTGCCTGCTGCACTGGGAAAGGGCCGGGGAAACTATTTCACTCTTGTAACCAACTGTTGACTCTTTTTTTCTTCCAACAAACATCATTAGGAAATGTGATAAGGCGATCCCTGCTGCCTCCTGGCTTAACTTCTCAACAATGTGGAAGTCAGCCACCAACCTGAACTGTTCCCAAGCACTGTTGGATACTGTGAATTCATGAAGAAGACCATTCAGGAGGAAGTAGGGGTCTAATCCAAAGAACAGTATTAACAAGTCCTCCACACCTTTGAGTTTCCTTTGCTACCAGTCGAACTGTGACAGGTAATCCTAACAGATCTAAAGCACTGAGCACCCTGCAGAAAGGCGAGCTCTGCTTGACCCAAGTTTGCCTGTCAGCCTGCGCTCCAAAGGCCTCCACCCCACGTCCAGGTGTGTTCACGCGAAGCACAGTGTTAGGGTAGCCGAGCACACACCTCTTTCCTTCCTAAATTCCAACAAAGGGGACAAACCCCTCCTGTGCTGTCTGAGCTGCTGACCTGCCCAATGGCTACGGCTCCTGTCAGTGGTTGGGCTTGGCTGCAGGAACCCGTCTGCTGCTTTACTGAACAGTGTTGGCATCATTCTAACTGTGGAAATGGATGACTCCTCGCACTTGCATACTTTAATTTAAAACTATTTAAGAGAACGAAGGTTCTAGTAATTGTATATATTTTTCTAAAAACCAAATAAAACTACCTATGAAAATGAACAAATGGGTCTATTGCTTATTAATTTAAGCTTAAGCCATTTCACTCTTGTAACCAACTGTTGACTTTTTTTCTTCCAACAAACATCATTAGGAAATTTGATAATTTTTTTTATTATTTTCAGACAGGAAGAGAGAGAGAGAGAAACATCTGTGAGTTGCTGCCTACACATCCCCTACTGGGCATGTGCCCTGGCTGGGAATCAAACCAGCAACCCCTCGGTGCATGGGCCAACGCCCAACCAACTGAACCACTCAGGTCAGGGCTTGATAGTGAGTCCCCTCCACACCCCATTTCCTTACACAAGTCCTTGGGACTATGTAATAGCATCAGTTCTGCTCAGACTGACAAGTGTTGGTTAAAATTACTATATGATTGAAAAACATTTTCAAATTATATACTCTATAATTTTTCACTATTTTAGGAGCGTCAGACTGGGTACTGAATTAATAGCACTTGACCAGTTGATTCTCAAAACATTTTCTCATTCAGTTATAGGAAAGAAACATTATAATATTCAAACATTAAATGAGCATTGACTTCAAGAGTGTGTAAACTTAGTTATCTTGTCTTCCCTGATCTCCCAACCCATCCCCGCCCCAGAACCAACTATACAAGTTAGGTTTCTTTTTTTTTCTTTTTTTTAATTTATTATGGAAATGATTTCCCTAGAATTCTTTTTTTTTATATATATATTTTATTGATTTTTTACAGAGAGGAAGAGAGAGGGATAGAGAGTTAGAAACATCGATCAGCTGCCTCTTGCACACCCCCTACTGGGGATGTGCCCGCAACCAAGGTACATGCCCTTGACCGGAATCGAACCTGGGACCCCTGAGTCCACAGGCCGATGCTCTATCCACTGAGCCAAGCCGGTTTCGGCAAGGTTTCTTGTGTAGACTTCCAAAATACTCTGTGTATATATTAGTACACAAATCCTATCTAATAAGAGGATAATATGCAAAATAACCGTCACTTCCATCACAAAGATAGCACCCAGTCCTCTCAGCCCCGCCGGAGTCCCCCAGTCCTTGGGGACATGGGGGGAGCGGCCTGGTGGAATGCTTCACCCCAGCCTCAGAAGGCCTCTGGGCAGCGGGCATGGAGCAGCCAGGGTGGGGGGACGGAGAATGCTTGCGTCATTGCCCCGGCAACAAGGCAAGTGTTCTGCACCCAGCCGCAGATGGGCCTCTGGCCAGGCTGGGGCACGGATGGGCTTCTGGGCAGTGGAGTGGCCAGGCCCCACAGAGAGCTACTGGCGCACGGATTTGTGCGCAGGGCTACTAGTATGTTTATATGACCCATATTTTTAAACAAGTATACTATAAGCACTCTTCTGCATCTTCCATTTTTACTGAACCATGGATCTTTGAAATCATCTTTATCTGACTACATGGTCTGGGAGCACGTGAACACTGAGCAGGCGGTACGCTCATGCTTTTGTGCCTGACGAACATCATCTGTTCCTCGCTCTTGATTGGAAGAGCTTAGGCTCACTGACTATCTACATTCTTTTTTTTAAAATATATATATATATATATGTTTTTTCATTGATTTCAGAGAGGAAGGGAGAGGAAGAGAGAGATAGGAACATGAATGATGAGAATCATTGATTGGCTGCCTCCTGCATGTCCCCTACTGGGGATCAAGTCCGAAACCCAGGTATGTGCCCCTGACTGGAATCGAACCCAGAATCCTTCAGTCCACAGGCCGACGCTCTTGTCCACTGAGCCAAACCAACTAGGGCTATCTACATTCTTTATGATAGCTGTATAGTATTCCAGTTAATGGATACATATGTGTGTGTGTGTGTGTGTGTGTATGTATGTATATATATATATATATATATATATATATTCATTTAAATACTCCCTGGTGGGTAGACTGCTTCTAATCTTTGCTACTACCAAAAAAATTCATAAATATAGATGTGTGTGTGTGGGTGTGTGTATCTTCTTGACAATCCTTTGATCCATCTGATTTCATTTTTTAATTATAGTAAAATAATTAAATAGTGTAATAACAGTCTTAATCATTTTTAAATGTATAGTTCAGTGGTAGTAAATACATTCACATTTTTTGCAGCCATCATCACATCCATCCCAATAATTCATCTTTAAAACTGAAATTCTGTTCCCATTAAACAATAACTTTCCATTCTTCACCCAGTCCTTGGCAACTATCATTTACTTTCTGTCTTTATGACTTGGACTACTTTAAGTACCTCATATAAGTGGAATCAAACAATAGTTATCTGATTGGTTTATTTCACTTAGCATAATGACCTTGAGGTTCATTCCTATTGTAGTATATTGCAGAGTATCCTTTTTAAGGCTGAATAATATTCCATTATATATACAGTATATGCTACATATTCATCTATCAGTGGATACTTGGGTTGCTTCCATGTTTTAGCTATTGTGACTAATGCTGTTGAGAACATGTGCATACAAATATTTCTTCAAGCCCAGCCAGTGTTGCTCAGTGGTTAAGCGTCAACCTATGAACCAGGAGGTCAGGGTTTGATTTCCAGTCAGGGCACATGCCTGGGTTGTGGGCTCAATCCCCAGTAGGGGACGTGCAGGAGGCAGCAGATCAATGATTCTCTCATCACTGGTGTTTCTCTCCCTCTCCTCTTGGAAATCAATAAAAATATATTTTTAAAAAAAACCAAAATATTTCTTCGAGAAACAGCTTTCAGTTTTCTTTGAGTATATATGCAGAAGTGGAATTGCAGGATGACATGGTAGTTCTGTTTTTAATATTTTGAGCAATCTCCATACTGTTTTCCACATTGGCTGTACCACCTTACATTCCCACCGATAGTGTACAAGGATTTTAATTTCTCCACTTCCTTGCCAACATGTTTCCTTTTTTATATATATAATAGCAATTCTAATGGTTGTGAGATGGTATCTCATTGTAATTTTGGTTTCCATTTCCCTAAAGATTAATGATTTTTGAGAACCTTTCCATGAGCTTGTTGGCCATTTGTATATCTTTGGATAAATATTTGTTCAAATCCTTTGCCCATTTTTTGTTTGTTTTTTAAACATGTTTTCATTGATTTTAGAGAGAGAGGAATGGAGAAGGGAGAGAGAATGTAAAACACCAAATCTGCTACCTCCTGCCCACCCCCTCATTGGGAATCAAGCCCACAACCCCGGGCATGTGCCCCAACCAGGAATTGAACTGATGACCTTTCAGAGCATGGGGTGATGGCCAATGGAACCACACTAGCCAGGGTTTTGCCAATTTTTGAATCAGGTGGTTTCTTGTTGAATTTTAGTTCTCTGTATAGTCTGGATATTAATTCCCTATCAGACAATATGATTGGCAAATGTTTTCCTCCATTCTGTGGGTTGCCATTTTACTCTGTTGATAGTGTCTTTTTAATGCATAAACTTTTTAAAAATGTTAAGAGTTTCATTGTTTTGGGTCTTACATTGAGGTCCTGATCCATTTTGAGTTAATTTTTTAATATGTTAGGTAAGGGTCCAACTTCATTCTTTAGCATGTAGACACCCAGTTTTCCCAGCACCATTTATTTCTGCAAAAACCATCATTTGGATTTTGATAGGGATTGTGTTGCTTCTGTAGATCTCCTTAGGTAATATTATTTTACATCTCAGTTCATTAACATGAGATGTATTTTCATTTATGTCTTCTTTAATTTCAGCAATTTTTCTGTCTTTATTATTTTAAGGTTGTACATTATCTTTTTTTGTTTGTTTATTAAATCAATTGGGGTGTCATTGGTCAACATGAACAATATAGGTTTCATGTGTGGTTTCTCTGTTAAAAAATCTGCATATTGCACCATTTATACACCATCCAAATCTCCTGTCACCTCATATTAGGACCTCCTCCTCCTCCCACCTCCTTCCCTCTGGCACCACCACTCTGCTCTTTGTGTTCAAAAGCTTCAGTTTTATATCCCACATATAATGAAATCATAATGGTTCTTAGCTTTTTCTGTCAGACTTATTTCACTTAGCATAATGTTCTCAAGGTGCATCCATGTTGTTGCAAATGGTACTATTTCATCCTTTCTTATGGCTGGGTAGTATTCCATTGTGTGTATGTATCACATCTTTATCCAGTCTTCTATCACTTTGGTTGTTTCCATGTCTTGGCCACCATGAATAATGCTGCAATGAACATAGGGGTGCATATATCTTTGCAACTACATGATTTCAAGTTTTTCAAGTATATACCCAGGAGTGGGGTTACTAGGTTATATGGTAGCTCTCTTCTTAATTTTTCGAGGAATCACCAGACTGCTTTCCATAGTGGTTGTACCAATCTACATTCCCACCAGCAGTGAATGAGGGTTTGCTTTTTTCCACAGCCTCTCCAACACTTGTTATTGCTTGTCTTGTTGATAATGGCCACTCTATCAGGTGTAAGGTGGTATCTCATTGTAGTTTGGATTTGCATTTCCCTAATTGCCAGTGAGGTTGAACATATTTTCATATATCTGTTGACTCTTTGTATGTCTTCTTGGGAGAGGTGTATTTTCAGGTCCTCTGCCCACTTTTTGATTGGGTTGTTTGTTTGGTGTTGAGTTTTATGAGTTTTTTACATATTTTGGAAATTAAACCTTTGTCAGAGCTACTGTTTGCAAATATCATATCTCATCTGTTTGGCTGCCTGTTTATTTTGTTGTCTGTTTCCCTTGACATCGATGTCACAGAAACACATCGATCGGTTGCCTCCTGCAGGAACCCCACCAGGTGGGGGAGGAGCCTCCAACCAAGGTACGAGCCCTTTGGTCCATGGCCAACGCTCTATCCATTGAGCCAAATGGGCCAGGGCTATCTTCAAAAAATGGGCAACTCACTTACATTAATATTTTTAATTATTTTTTTCTCTTTGCTTTTCTGATTGGATATTTTTTGCTTCCTCAGATTCCAAATAGTTGATTTGATTCTCGACATCCTCTACTCCAAGCATGTCAAACTCACAGCTTGCTACTCTACTGTTGACTCCCAGTAAATTATTCTTCATGTCAGTTAGTGTATCCTCCATTTCTGATTGGACCTTTGTGTGTCCTTGAAATTCTCACTAAGATCCTTAAAAGTCTCACTAAGTCCCTTGAAGCTCTCATTAAGATCCTTGAGCAACCTTATAAACATTGTTTTGAACTCTGTATCCAGTAGTTTTCTTGCTTCCATTTCTTTCATTTGTGACATGTTTCTTTTTCTCCACATGTTGGCTGCTTCCCTGTAGAGTTGCTATGTATTCTTGAGTTGGTAGAGTAGCCTTGTGTAGTAGGTGTCCCATAGGGCCCAGTGGCTTAGCCTCCCAGCCACTCTAGTTGTGTCCCTGTGTGGGCTGTGTGTACAGTCTTGTTGTAGTTGAGACTTGATTGCTGTTCGTGTTACTGGCAGGAATTTTGACCTCCAGACTAATTGCCTGTGAGGACCAGCTGCAAATAAAGTAGAAGAGCTGTTCTGCAGGAGATACTCCTATGGACTTGCTTCAGCGGGGCTTTGGTGCTCACTGAGTCTTCCCCGTGAGTGTGTCACTGTGGATGTGAGAATTGTGATCTGGTATTGAGAAGCCTAAAAAGGCTAATTCCAACGTAACCCTGATATTTGGGGGGCTAGCAATCTGAATCTGCCAGCAAGCCCAGTGTACATTCTTGATAACCTATAATTAAGTCACTGCCTCTTTCCCAGAAACTGGCCTTGCAAAACCTGTTACCTAAATACAGAGGCCATAAACTCTGAACAATGCACAGCCCTGGAGGGTGGGGGTTATTAGTGCTGGTGCCAGACCAGACCACCAGACACCTGGGTCTTTTTTTTAAAGCCCACAAAGGGGCCAGAAGCATAATTCATATTTGAGGGACAGAGACCCCAGAAAGATATAAAAGAGAAGCCCCCTGCATGTTACTTTAGTCAGATTTGAGAAGTTCTTCTGTTGAGTCCGCCAGTGTAATAAACTGTGTTATTCCTTTTCTCTAAAGTGTTGTTTGTTTTTTCTCTGGTCTTCTGCAACAGTATGGTCTGAAGCTGTTCACCAGGTGCACTTGGCTCTGGGGCCTCCCAGGAGGTGCAAAGTCAGCCACTGCCTGAGGCCACCCAGCAAGTGCTACAGAGCTATCTTCAGATGGTTGCTACTTGTATTGGGCTTGGAAGTGCCCAGGCCAGGCCCAGCTGTAAAGCAAAGCAGGCTGGTGCTAGTGCCAAGTCTTGGGCCTCTTACTGATAGGTATGGGGCATGCTGATGCCAGTTGCTGCTTGTTTGAGAGATATAGGAATGTCTGAAGCCTGAGCCAGGACAGTCCATTCACTATAAACAGTTTGGGTGGGACTGCAAATTGGGTGGGGTGTGGTCTCAGGGAATCTCCAGGATGTGGAGCAAACAGTGTGGGCCATGCTGATGGAAACTCAGATATGGCTGCCAGTCAGCTCTGTAACCTGGGAAGTCTCAACAATGACCCTGGGAGCACCCTTGGTGGGAAGAAAGTGGGCCCTGAGTTCTTGTTCCAATGTTAGATAAACCAGTTCCTCCCCATATGTTCCTGAGTTCCCTGCAAGCCATTGCCCCAGCACTGGAGCCCAGAGGGATCGAGTCTCAGTAGGTCTGTGTACCAGCCCTTCAAGTGGAATGGCTGATTCTCCAGCAGCCTCTGTCACTCAGCCACAATCCCCACTGACTTTTACAGCCTGAAGTGATGGGGACCTCTCTTCCCAGCTCTGGAACTCTGGCCTGGGGATCTGGTGTGGGGCTGGGACCCCTTGCTTCTCACAGAAGGCTTTCCCAGCAGAAATATCCCTCTTGATTAAAAACACACCACATGTGGGTGTCTGACCAACTCATTCCATGCCTCCACTTCTCCTACCATTCTTGATGTAATTTCTTTTTATATATATACTAGAGGCTTGGTGCACTAAATTCATGCACGGGGAGCTCAGGGGTCCCTCAGCCTGGCCTGCACCCTTTCCAATCTGGGACCCATCAGGGGATGTCTGACTGCCGGCTTAGGCCTGATCCCAGTGGCAGTCGGACATCCCTCTCACAATCCAGGACTGCTGGCTTCTAACCGTTCACCTGCCTGCCAGCCTGATCCTCCTAACTGCTCTTCCCTGCTGGCCTGATCCCCCTAACTGCACTCCCCTGCCAGCCTGATCGCCACTAACCGCTTCTGCCTCAACCCTGCCACTGTGGCTTTGTCCAGAAGGATGTCCAGAAGTTTGTCCAGAATATGTCTGGTCTAATTAGCATATTACCCTTTTATTAGTATAGATGTTTCTCCTCTTGCTCGACCCTGACTGGGGATCAAGCCTACAACCTGGGCATGTGCCCTTGACTGGAATAGAATCAGTCCACAGGCCGACACTCTATCCACTGAGCCACTCCAGCCAGGGCTGTAATTTTTCTCTAGTTGTAGGACTTCCATTCAGCCAGATTTCGGGTGGTTCTGTATTTTAGTTGTAATTTTGATGTGGCTGTGGGAGTCAGCAAGTACAGGTTTTTACTTCTACCACTACCTTGGTTCCCTTCCAGAATTATTTTTGTAAATTTCCTTCTCAGATTGTTCATTGTTGGGGTATAGAAATGAAACACTTTGTATTGAGTTTGTATCCTGCTACTTTGCTTAATTCATTTCTTCTAACAGTTTTGTAGTGGAATATTTGATTTTCTACATATGTCATCTGCAAACAGGTCATTTTATTTCTTCCTTTCCAATTTAGATTCCTTTAATTTCTTCTTCTTGCCTAATTGCTCTGACGAACTTTTACCACTGTGTTAATAAAAGTGGTTAAAACGGGCATCACTACCTTGTTCCTGATCTTACATGAAGTGCTTTCAGTCTTTCAAAACTGAGGATGGTGTTCACTGTATTTTTCACATATGGCTTTTATTACCTTCTATTCCTGATGTTGAGTGTTTTTATCATGAAAGGTATTGAATTTTGTCAAGTACTTTCCCTGCATCAATTGAAATAATTATATGGGTTTTTTCCCCCTTCATTCTGTTGATGTGATGTATTACATTGATTTGTTTTTGTGTGTTGAACCATCCTTACATTCCAGAAATAAATCCCTCTTAGTCATGGTATATAATCTTTTTAATGAGCTGCCAAATTTTATTTTGTTTTGTTGGCCTCAGTATTCATAAGGGATGCTGACCTGACGTTTCCTTGTAATTTCTTTTTCTGGCTTTAGTGTTAGGGTAATGCTGGCCTCATAGACTAAGTTAGGTAGTATTCCCTCATTTTTTTTTTTTTCCTGAAAAGGCTGAGAAGGATTGGTATTAGTTCTTATTTAAATGTTTGGTCAAATTCATCAGGACCAGCCAAGGCTGTTATTTGTTAGATTTTTTTTATTTTTTAATTACTGATTCAGTCTTGTTACTAGTTGTATGTCTATTCAGATTTTCTATTTCTTTATGGTTTAGTCTTGGTTGGTTTTGTGTTCCTAGGTATTTGTCCATTTCATTTAGTTTATCCAAATTGGCATGCAATTGTTTATAGTACTCTCTTACAGTGTTTTTATTTCTGTAGAATTGGTAGCACTGTCCCCACTTTCATTTCTGATTATCATAATTTGAGTTTTCTCTCTTTTTACCTAGTCTGTCTAGCTAAAGCTTTGTCAATTTTGTTGATCTTTTCAAAGATCAGTTTTTGGTTTCATTGATATTTTTCAATTTTCTATTTCATTGATCTCTGCTCTAATCCTTATTTTCTCCTTACTTCTGCTAGTTTTGTATTTAGTTTATTCTTTTTCTAGTACCTTAAATAGTTTGCAGATTTGACATCTTTTTCTTCCTGAAAGATTTTTTGCCCTAGCTGTTTTGGCTGAGTGGATAGAGCGTTGGCCTGTGACCCGGGTTCAGTTCCAGTCAAGGGCACATACCTCGGTTGCAGGCTCCTCCGTGGCCTGGTCCTGGTTGGGGTGCACGCAGTAGGCAATCAATGAATGTCTTTCTCGCACATTGATATTTCTCTGTCTTTCCCTTTCTCTTCCATTCTCTCAAAATCAATGGAAAAATATCCTTGGGTGAGGATCTATATATATAAAAGCCTAAGCGACCTTTACGACGGAATGACCAGAACAACCAGTCATTATGATGCACACTGACCACCGGGGGGAGATGCTCAACACAGGAGCTGCCCCCAGCCTGCAGGCCCTGATTGCCAATGAGGCTGCTAGCCAACCTTCTGGTTGCTCCCCTCAGCCAGCAGGCCCCTAGGCTGGGACGGGGAACCGGAGGTGGGTGGCGGTGGATGTGGCCCCTTTCCCAGGGTGGCCAAGAGCTGGCTCCCTCCTTGGGGCTGGCAGCCCAATTCCCAGGCCCCTACCCTGGCCAGCAGGCCCCGAACAGCCCACCGCCCGCCCACCTAGGTGGCAGTTGGCCCCTCCCCCCGACCAGCAGGTCCAAATCGCCCAATTGGGGCCAAGCCCCGCTGGGATGGGGAACCAGGGGTGGTGGCAGCGGACGCAGGTGGCAAGGGAAGGAGGAGGTGGGGCGGTGGGGAACCTGATCACCCTGATCACCGGCCAGCCTAAGGACCCCACTATGCACACATTTTTTAATTGATGTAGAGAGAGGGCATGGGAGAGAAAGAAATCGATTGGCTGCCTCCTGCACACCTACTACCAAGGATGGAGCCCACAACCAAGCATGTGCCTGACCAGGAATCCAGCCAGCAACCTTTCAGTGCACGGGATGATGCCCAACCAACTGAACTAGACCAGCCAGGGCTGATATCTGTTGTTGTTGTTGTTGTTGTTAATTCTCATTTGAGCATATTTTTCCATTGCGTTTTTGTTTTGTTTTGTTTTTAGAGAGAGTGAAAGGGAGGGGGAGAGACAGAGAAACATCAATTTGAGAGAGAGACATTGATTCATTGGATCTCAACCAAGGACAGGGATCAAGCCTGCAACCGAGGTACAGGCCCTTGACCAGAATCGAACCCAGGACTCTTCAGTCCACAGGCTGACACTCTATTCACTGAGCCAAACAAGCTAAGGCTGATATCTTTCTTTTTTAATAATAATTATTTTTAATCTTTATTGTTGAAAGTATTACCTATGTTTCCCTTTTTCCCTCATTGAGCCCTCAATCTGGCACACCCCAGGTCTTCACCGCCCTGTTGTCTGTGTCCATAGGCTGTGAGTACACGCATGCACGTTCTTTGGTTGATAACTTCCCACCTGCCCACTCTCCCCTGCCTTCCCTCTGAGATTCCAGTCTGTTCTATGCTTCTATATTTCTGGATCTATTTTGTTTATCAGTTTATTTTGTTAATTAGATTCTACATATGAGTGAGATCATGTGAAGCTTGTCTTTTTCTGGCTGGCTTATTTCACTTAGCACGATACTCACCAGGTCCCTCCATGCTGTCTCAAAGGGTAAGAGATCCTTCTTTTTACTGCTGCGTCGTATTCCATGGTGTAAATGTACCACAGCTTTTTTATCCACTCATCTACTGATGGGCACTTGGGCTGTTTCTAGCTCTTAGCTATTGTAAATTGTACTGCTATGAACATAGGGGTGCATATATCCTTTCTGAATAGTGTTTTTGAATTTATACCATCTTAAGTAACATCAAATTAATCCTTTACAGCTCTATCTCCCTCCCTTTCACTGATGTCACAAAATCACCTCTTATATACTGTGTACCCCAAAACATAATCTGGTCATTTCATTTTATTTTTTTAATATATTTTATTGATTTTTTACAGGGAGGAAGGGAGAGGGATAGAGAGTCAGAAACATCGACCAGCTGCCTCTTGCACACTCCGTACTGGGTATGTGCCTGCAACCAAGGTACATGCCCTTGACCAGAATCGAACCTGGGACCTTTCAGTCCACAGGCTGACACTCTATCCACTGAGCCAAACTGGTTAGGGCTAATCTGGTCATTTTAAAGTGCATTAATCTTTTAAATTATCTAGAAAACAAGATTTAGAGTTACAAAGTTGCAGTAATACTATTTACACTAATAATGTTTCTTAAATGTATAGCTCCTAAATCATGTACCCAGAAAATACTTACAAACCATTGTTAATAATACCACCTCCTATAATTGCCGATGTATTTACCTTTATTGGAATCATTTCTTTATATAGCTTCATGTTACTGTCTAGTGTCCTTTTGTTGCCCCTTGTGGGACTCCCTTGAGCATTTCTTTCAGAGCAAGTCTAATGGCCACAAATTCCCTCAGCTTTTGTTTCCTGGTAATGTCTTAATTTCTCCCTCACCTTTGAAGGACAGTTTTGCTGGACATACGATTCTTGGTTCAGGTTTTTTTCTTTGACTATATTGGCCCATTGTCTTCTGGCCTCCAAAGTTTCTAGTGAGAAATCTGTTATCTTATTGTGGATCCCTTGTATGTGATGATTCACTTTTCTTTCTGCTTTCAGAATTATCCTTGGCTTTTGAAAGTTTGGTTATGTGTCTCATTGGGTCTCTGAATGTATTTTACTTGGAGTTTATGGAATTTCCTGGATATTTTATATTCATATTTTTCATGGTATTTGAAAAGTTTTCAGCCATTATTTCTTCAAATAGCCTCTCTACCCCTTCCTCCCCTCCTCTGGGACTCCTATGATAGGTTTGTTTGATGGTGTCCCACGGTCCCGTAGGCTATTTTCACCTTTTTTCAATCTTTTTTTAAAAAATATATTTTTATTGATTTTTTTACAGAGAGGAAGGGAGAGGGATAGTTAGAAACATCGATGAGAGAGAAATATCGACCAGCTGCCTCCTGCACACTCCCTACTGGGGATGTGCCCGCAACCAAGGTACATGCCCTTGACCTGGAATTGAACCTGTGACCCTTGAGTCCACAGGCCGACGCTCTATCCACTGAGCCAAATGAATTAGGGCTTTTCAATCTTTTTATTCTGTTCCTCAAGCTCATTTTCCACTGCCCCATCTTCAAGTGCACTGATTCTTCTGCCTGCTCAAGTTTGCCTTTGAATCCTTTCAGTGAATTTTTTTCATTTCTTTTCAGCTTCAGAACATTTTGGTTTCTCTTAGATCTCTATATATTCATTTTGTTCATACATTATTGTTTTTACTTTCTCCACATCTTCCTTTAGTTCTTTGCATATCTTTTAAACAGTTGTCCAGGTCTTTGTCTAGTGCATCTGCCATTGTGTCTTCAGGTACATTTTCTATTGATTTAATTTTTTCCTCTGAATGCGCCATGTTCCTGTTTTTGTATGCCTTATTTTGTTGTTGAACACTGGACATTTTATTTATTTATTTATTTAAAATATATTTTTATTGATTTCAGAGAGAGGAAGGAGAGAGAGAGATAGAAACATCAATGATGAGAGAGAACCATTGATCAGCTGCCTCCTGCACGCCCCCTACTGGGGATCGAGCCTGCAATCCAGGCATGTGCCCTTGACTGGAATCGAACCTGGGACCCTTCAGTCTACAGTCCAACGCTCTATCCATTGAGCCAAACCAGCTAGGGCAACACTGGACATTTTAATCTAATAAGGTAGTAACTCTGAAAATCAAATTGTCCCCTCTTCCCAGGGTTCCTGGGTTTTGGGTGTGTGATTGTTTTGGTGGTTGTAGGCTGTCTGTGCTGACAGTGGTCTGGAGATGAAACTTAAGGTCTTCTCTGGGCCTTTAACTGGGCAGGTATGGGCGCTTTCTAATTTCCCCCATATAAGCAACTATTTTTGAATGTCCTAGTCTTTAGTGTCTGGATCTCCAAACGGGAAAAATGATGAGGAGGGTGGGTGAGGGCATGCCAGACTTTTAAATCCCCTGGTATCACCTCAGTAGTAAGGGCTTGCAGCAATAGGGTGAGTTCAACAATGGCTGCCCACCTTTTGTCTGCATTTCTATCACCAGAATCAGCAATAAAAGCACAGATTCCTGTATTGGAGAATAGGGTCCTTTGTTCTAATACAGGTATCCTGGTTCATTCCTGGTGCTTCCTGCCCTACCATCTTCCTAGAATAATCTTAAACACCATTCTAAATCTAGTCTCTACCACTTGAAATAGTCCTAAATTTCTATATAATTTTAATTTCTATCTAGGATCTGATTTTCAGGCACGTAGGATAATTTTTAATTGCTGTACAGCTTGATATATTTAACTGATAAGGAGAAGTTACCCTCATTACATTGCAGACATTCCGCACCACCCCAGCAGCTCCGGGCCTCTGGGCAGCATGGGAAGGTGGAAGGGTGGCTCCGGCAGGCCAGAGTGAAGGCGTGCCGGCAGCCAGGGGAAGGAAGGCCCATTCTTGCACGAATCTTCGTGCATCGGGCTTCTAGTATAAAAATAAATATAAGAAACAGACCATGAAATAGAGACTTCAGTCCAAAAACATGGGTCTATCTTCCTATTTGTTCAAATGATATTGTGTCTCTCATCAAGCTTTCAACTTTTTATCATTTAGGTTCTGTACATTTTAAAAGGTTCTTCTCCTAGAGGTTACAAGATCTTTGTTATATTTTCTAACTAGATGCAGATAAGAAAGCTATTGACTCCAGCTATCTTGTTTAATTCTGAGAACAGCTTTTAGATAATTGTATTGATGTATCTGAAAAAAATATTAATTTTGACTCCTCTATTTTTATCTTTCTCCTTATTCTTTTTGTTGTTAGTCCTCACCCAAAGGTATTTTTCCATTGATGTTTAGAGAGAGTGGGAGGAGGGGGGAGAGACAGAGAGAAACATAGATGACAAATAGATTGGTTGCCTCCTGCACATTCCCTAACCAGGGCTGGGGATTGTGCCTACAACCAAGGTGCGTGCCCTTGACTGGAATTGAACACAGGACACCCAGGACCCTTCAGTTCACAGGCTGATGCTCTATTCACTGAGTCAAACTAAATAGGGCTCCCTTATTCTTATCTGCTTTATCCAGTATCCCCAGAATCTATCTATATATACATAAAAGGCTAATATACAGTGTTCTTGTGGGAGTTCGGTTGCTTGCTATACATGTGCTGACCACCAGGGGGAAGCACAGAACGAAGGAAGGCCCTGGCCAGCAACTGGGGAAGGGAGGCCCCGGCCAGCAGCCCCCAATGGGCCCTAATCGCCAGCCAGGCCTAGGGATCCTACCCATTAACAAATTTTGTGCATTGGGCCTCTAGTATTAAACAATTGTGGTGAGTAAACATCTGTCTCAATCCTAAGGAATATGTCCAATATTTATTAGTTTTCCTTTAATAAAGACTCCATTAATCCTATTTTGAGAACTTGTACCTGGCATGAACTGTAGATTTTTGATCCCCAAGATGTTTGGGGTTTTTTTCCCCATAGTGTGAACTGTTAATGGACACCGTGATACCTCCCTTGCATTTCTGTCTCAGTAGTGGTTTTGTATTATGGCAGTATCAAACATGCCGCTCGAATCCACTATTAGGATCTTTATTTGTACCATGCTGCCTGACATAAGAATTTGGAGGCTTGTTACATATTGAAGTTATCCCTATTGTTTATGTCTTAAAGGTTTGATATAATTCAACTGTGTTACCTAAGCCTTTTCTTTTCTAAGAATGTCTGTTGCAGCTTTTTTCTAGCCAGTTTTAATAATCCATATTTTGCTTATAAATAGTCTAATTCCCCTGTAGTGTTTCCCATTTCACACATCTATTTGGGATTTGTGCCATTTTCCTTCATTGGTTAATTATTGGTATATTTTATTTTACATTCATGTTTATCTCAATTTTTGTTAATTATTTCCTCCTATATTTATGTTTATTTTTCTAGTTGTTTGAACTCAATGTTCAATTCATGCCTCTTCAAGGTTAGGCCTAAGAACCCTGTTTTTTTGCTCTAAGGTTGTGCTGTTTTTGCTGCCCCCTAAGGGTCTCCCTTTTGTAATGTGCTAATTAATAACAGCAGCTGGACACACTCCAGAGTAATGTTTTACTCTTTAGGCTTGTGTATTAGAACCAAGAGCAGAGTCTACAACTAACCTGTTAAACTATGCTACCATATTGGGTGTTTTTCTTTTTTGGCAGTTGGTGTAGGGAAGTAGACCATCTAAACCTTCAAATAGTGGTGGCTATTGCCCCAAAATACAATACGGCAAATTTCACATCTCGCCCAACCCAGCTTGCTTTTTCATAACCCTCTGGGGTTGCACTGTCCAATCAGGCCACCACACGTGGCTACTGGGCACTTTAACTGTGGCTCTTTCAAAATGAGAATATTGTATGTGTAACACACCAGATTTTGAAAACTTAATACAAGAAAATGTGAAATTTTTTATTACATGTTCATGTCTTCGTTGTATTGGGCTAAATAAACAGTAAGTTGAATTGGTTTCTTTTTACTATCTCCATGTCAGTTTTGCATATGTGCTGGGCAGTGTTGCTTTCAGGAGTCCCGCCCAACTTGCTGGCTGACGCACAAGGCTCCACAGACAGCACTGTCTTCCTGCAGCCAGCTGAGGACAGCAGCACCGCGATGCCAGGTTAGTGTTAACATTTATTTAAAAATACACAAAATAGAAATTTCTTACATCAAAGTGTGATAACCTCACTTATACATTGTTCCATACTTACCTGATTTTGTTTGCATCCTTATGCAAACATTAAGAAGAGATGGATTTGATTCTGGTTTTTTGCTACGGTTCATGTAAACAGTTGAGACTGCTACATAAAGTAGGGTTGTTTTACAAGGTAAAGTGGTCATAGAAACCGAACAGTAAAACAATTCAATTTGGTTTGTTTGATGAAATTGGCAGAAGTCTTAGCAGATAGATCATCAAAGACTAAATATTGGCTTCTAGGCATTTTAAATATTAAAAACCTTGAGGGTTTTTTTAATCTTGTAAACATAACTTAGACCTTGTTGGCATTAAGTTTGAAAAGTAGAATATTAAACCATGATTTTCATCATCCTGCCCATGTCAGAATACACTCTATTATGAGAATGAAACCAAATAACCAAAATAAACCAGGATTTTCAAATTGTACTGCAAAGAAGGTTCTGATGGTCTCTTCTGGGAGCAATGCAACTGAAGGTAATCCTAGCACTGGCTGAATGCAATCCCCTCTGTCCCCTGGATAGCGCCATGCCATAGGCCTCCAGATGGTAGTGCCTCTTGCTCTGTGTCTCCTGAAGCAACTGAGACTCTACTTCCACCTCTGCTGGCTCTGCTGTCCTTCCTGGGGCTGAGATTCACTGGGGTAGTGGTTTGTGGTAACTGTCAAGATTGTACTGTCCCTTTAAGGTACCACATGCCGCCATAGCTTACACAGCAGTCCTAGGAAGAGAAACGTGTTAGGGGCAGGCATCAGGAGGAAAGGCAGCTGCTCGATGATCTGGGGCAGAATTTCACAACTTGACTCAGGAATTAATAGGACAAATGGAAAATCAAGACCTGCCGGGTCTGTCCCTTCAGTGTTTGGGCCTCAGCCCCTGACCCCCTTTTCTGCTCACGGGGTCTTAAGAGGGAGGAACTACAAATAAATCTGCTTGATAAACACAAAATAGAAAAACTGAACAGCTGACCAGACAAAGGTGCTTCACAAATAGTGTCACTGTATTTACAGCCGTGGATGTTTACGATAATGGATAAAGAACATAAGGGAACTGTCATCAACTTTCTGTGTTTCAATGTTTCTGCAAATACGGTATTTGGAGCCGTCAGTTCATAAAAGCAGAGAGGTACTCGCATCTACTGGACAAGTTAAAACCGGTTCTCCTCAAAGTTAAGTAGTACCAGAGTTGGTATATGGCTATGGCAAAAGTCATGCAAGAGGTACAGCTGAAAGCGGGGAGGAGAGTCAGGACTCTGAAGGGTGAAGATGACCCACTTTTTGAAGGTGGAGCCTATACCTCACTCAGTTTAGCCCTTCAGCGAGACCACCCCAATGGCAATCATTTATCTGTTGCCAAGACCTGACTTAACAGTCACTGAGCCCGCCTCCACCTACGACAGCGGAGAGCCCGTCGTGGGCACCCTCGTGCCTCAGCTCTGCCTCTGGATGTTGTTACACAGACAGGCATACCTTTAGCACTTTATCCACCTCCTGTTTGCTGAGATCTTCGCCACACTCCTGAGTCAGCCGAGACTGGATCATGTTCCGGCGTACCCGGTAATTTTTGGAGAAAATTTCAAGCAAAACCTGTCGATGCTTTAATAGCAAAAACATGTTATTATGGAAAGCAATCAATTAAAAGAGAAACCTCCCCAACCCGTCTATGATCGAAGTCCTTGCTCATGGACTCTGGTGAAAGATGAGAAAGTTTGGCAACTGGTCCTCTCAGACCCCAACAAAATGAAGACTCGACATAAAGATACATGCCCACCAGAGCTGGTGAGAGCTGGCGGAGCATAAGCCGTTCAGACACACTGATGCATAATAAACAGGAGAGCGCTGATTGGGCAGGTGGGGAAAGCGCCGTCTAACGTCCATGAAGCCGAGAAGGGGGAGGAATATGTGGCTGAAAGTGCTGGCACAGACATGACATGGCACCTAGGAAACAGATGCCCCGAAGAGCATTACATCCCAAAATAAAACCAGATAGAAGTGGGATGTCACTGAACAACTCTGAAAGCTGGAATGCAATGGGAAATGTCTCGCATTCAGAGGGAAAATGATTTGCCCTCTAACATTCCAGCCCCAGACAGACAATTGTACTTGAGGACCACAGAGCCACTTTAAGGCACGAAGGAACAGCCAAGTCCCTGTCCCTGGGAAGCCAAAATGAATCGAGGAGGAAGTCACGAGATTCCGTAAGCCAGTCCCCGGGAGAGGCCCTCTGGGAATCACCAACACTGGTGTCACTGTTGGTGTCTGCTCAGGAACCACGCAAATGAAAACAGGAAGTAGCGTAATGCCGACATCTGGCTCCACAGTGAACACGTTGGCAGCCACCACGCTGGCAGCACCGACACTGACAGTGTTGATACGTCCAACAGCGGTTTACGTGCATTTTGCGGCTCTTCTGGCAGTTAAAAAAGTGGTAGCCCCTGCAGATAACTACACCCATTTGCTGGGTAGTCGAGGGGGTGGCTGCAAATCGGGTCTTACTGGATTTTAAAATATGCACTTGCTACTTTATCAGAATATTTCAGGAGTAATGAACTGAGACCACCTACCTATTCTGGCCAAAGCACAGAGAGATCATTCGACTGCTCCCCAACCACGGCCCATCAGAGCCCCCATTTTACATCCTGCCTGCCAGCCAGCCCCCTTCCAAGAGGCAGAGGGAGCCAAGAACTCAGTGGGGGCTCTTGCTCACTCCCTTCCCCCGACACCTGTGGTGTGAGCAATGCAACCTTAATCTCTCAAGTGCAGGCAAGTTCGTGGGCACGTCAGGGTCCATGGCTGCACAGGCCGTTTCCTGGTTTAATTCATGTCTGGTCACCGGACCCCCACGACCGCAGGTGTGACAAGAGGAAAACGAGTTTCTCATAGAAACCCAGCGCCCAGACTAAGGAGGCACCTTGTGATGGCGCTGCCAGAGGCCCGAGCGATGGGTCCAGCCCGGCCTGCCAGCCAGCGGGGGTCAGAACCTCCAGAAAGCTGTGTAGCCGTGTCTGTACCAGGACACGGCCCGTTCCCGACGAGCTGGCCCAGAGGCTGGCACTGGGAGCCAGACGCGGCGCACACGACTGGCACCTCCAGCCGGTCTGACGGTGCCCAGGCTGTTTGGACTGGGAAGGCCTGGAAAACCTGACTGTGAGGCCCTCTCAGCAGCAAAGGTCGCCTCACCTGATCACTCATGTCTCCAGACTCCCAGAGGGCGAACACCTTCTGCTCATCCGGGGAAGCGGCCGTCTGTGGGGGAAACTGACCGAGGCCCAGGTGTGAGCCGGTTGCTTGTCTCCACCATGGGGACCCTCCCCGCTGGCGCCAGTCTGGTTCTTGGGGAGGGGGCCAGCCCCCCCCATCAGGGCCTTGGGGGCGACAATGGCAGAGCCTCCAACGTGCTCAGTACGGTGGGGAAGCGGCTCTTTTCCCACTAGCCTGCCATTAGCTCACTCTGCTTTCCCATCAGCCTTCTCCTTCCCTGAATACCCACCCTCAGATGTGTCCTGAGAAGCCTCCCCCAACTCCCTGGGCACACGCCTCCTTCCAGTCCCTTTCCCAGGCTGTACCGGGTGGGCTGAAGGCCCTGTCCGCCTCCAGCAGCCCCTGCCACTGTGCTGGTGGGTCTAGAGGCGGCCCAGGCGTGGGTCCCTGGAGAAGGGGAGGCAAGGAAGGCGGCACCCGGCACAGTTGGTGCTACCCCATAAAGCCCTGGGGGGTAATGCCGGCTCACTGATCATCAGACCCAGGGGCAGGGAGGTGTTTCGCTCCCCCTCTCCGTGAGGAAGGCAGTCAGAGGCTTACTTACTGCCCGGGGTCACACAGCCAGTCTCAAGTCTGTGCCAGTCTCCCGCTCTCCCGGGGCCTCCGCTGCCCCGTGGAAAACCACGAGGCTGGACAGGCCTGAGGCCTCTCCCACCTCAGACAGGGCTGTGCCTGGGCCCCGCGTCAGGGCCACAGGAGGGAGGGTGACGGGCACGCTGCCGACAAGGCCGCAGTGTCAGACACCAGCCCTACCAAGAGGAAGCAGGCAAGAGCAGGTCCTGGGGGGAGGAGAGGAGACACCCCACTTCGCGTCCCTCGCCTTCTGTCCACTCCAGCCGCCCAGGACAGCCTGGCCCAGCTCAGAGACGGGTGGGGGACCCTGCAGCTAACTACACCCATTTGCTGGGGAGTCAAGGAGGGGTGGCTCCAGAGAGGGCAGGGCCCCAAGCCCCAGGGCCTTCTGTACGAGACCTACCCAAGGAGGCTCCTTGCCCCGGGGCCAACTCCCCGGGGACAGCCTCGCCAGCCTGGCACCAGGGCCTCTTGCCCTAGTTTCTGCTCCTCAGACACAGAGACGGCTTAGCCGCGGCTCTCCCAGGGCTGCAGGCTCTGACCTCGCACTGCAGACAGCAGCGCTCCCTTGTTAAGAGGCAGTGCGGCCCACCTCACCCTGCCTGCTGCTAGGTCGGGGCGGAGCCTGGGGGGAGAGGAGCCAGCAGGCCTCCCTGCTTCCCGAGGCCACAGCCTGGCCCTCCACGCTCAGCGAGGGGCTCCACCGCAGGCCGGGGCCGTGAACAGCTCCGCGCCTCAGCTGAAGCAGAGAGGACTATTCAGAATCCAGCTGGCACCTCCTGGGCACGTGACCTTTAAACAGGCTCATCCCACTTTCCTGAAACCAGTCTCTTCATCTGCGGGGTGCAAACACCAGCGACACTAGAAATCACCCTAAAAATGGCAAGGCTGACAGGAGTGAGCTGAGGGGCCGGTGGGGTGGGGGTGCTAGAAACCAGGACGGGCACGTGTCCTTCAGCCCTTGCCGAGTCCTGGGACACAAACGCCCACCTTAGAGGAGGGTGCAGAGCCCAAGGCTAGCTGGCCCAGTCACGCACAACCGTCACACGAGAGCCAAGACTCGAACCCAGGTCAGTGGTCTTCCCTAGTCCCCACGCCCCATGCTGGCTCCCCCAAAGCTGGCTGGGCTCAGGCCACTCTGGAGTGACTAGACTTCTCTCTCGGGCCCCTTTCTACCCAACCGCCCCCAAGGGTGCGGGCCCCACTCACAGGCACCAGTATCTGCTTGCAGCCAGCGGCCAGCACCGTGTCCTGCAGCATTCGGTCCGAGATGCCGCTGAAGAGCGTGTGGCCAGGGGGCAGGCTAGCCAAGTGTAGGTTGAAGAGGCGCTTGAGCTCGCTCAGCGTGAGCACGAACTGTCTCTGGAAGGTGGCCTCCACGAAGGCCCGCAGCTCCTGGGCCACGGGGGTGCTGGCACAGCTGGGGGGCGGGTGCCCATTGAAGCTGTCCCCGCCTGCAGCCCACCCGACAGGCAGCCCGTTGGTCAGCCTGCTGTGGAGGCCACCACTGGGTGCGGTGTCCATGGGCTCGCCTTCCTCCACGGCTTGCTCCTCCTCTTCCTCGCCCTCCTCACTCAGGGGCTCCTCCTTGATCTGCACACCAGGCAGGACCGCAGACACCTTGACCTGCTCCTTTCTCCGTTGCAGCTCCCGTTCCAGCAGCGTGTGGTTCTGCTGGGCCCTGCTCTTGGCTACTTGGACCCGCTGGTCCCCAGACACCAGCCCTGCAGGCCCTGTGCGGAGAGGAGAGGAAGGCTGCTCAGGAGGCCACAGACATCGGGCCGAGGCGGGCCACAGCCTCTCTGCCCCGCGGACAATCCCTTCCTGCCCGACAGGGGACAGGAACAAGGCGGGCCGGCTGGGCTGCGGCAGGAGGCCCAGCCTTGCCGTCACTCGCACCTTACCCAGCGGGTTGAGCTACCCCAGCAACGAGGGAAGAAAGAACGGGCAAAACCAGCTTCCCACGCTCAGAGGTCCAAGATGGGTTAGTGCTGAGCTCCTGCCAGGGCCTCCCCCCTACCCACTCCTGCCTCCCCGAGAGCAAAGCGAGGTGTCAGGGGCTTGGCCCTGACCAGCCCTGGGTGCAGAAGTGCCTGGTCTGTGAGGCTGCAGCTCTGCCTGCGCCGGAGGCCGTGGGAAGGGAAGGAGCCCCACGCTGTCCCCAGGCCCAGCCCCGAGCCCGGGGCGAGGGGAGGCCTGCCCAGCCGGGGCCCGCACACCTGATTGTCCGTCCGGCTGCTTTGGCGTGGTTTCCTTCACCAGGTTATAGACCTTTTCTAATCTGAAAACAAGAGCCAACACTTACTCTAAACCACATCCCCATCATCTCACCACCCCAAACCCCGGGACAGCCTGCTGACTGAAGACACCGTGCTGGCAGCACTGCGGCCCGGCTCCCCGTCCCCGTCCCCGTCCCCGTCCCCCGACAGACAGGTTCTGGCCACCACGAGGCGGGGTCAGCCAGCAATGTCCGCCTGATGGGAAGGGGGCACACAGCCCTCGCCACGCCCAGGGCGCCCTACTTGGCCTGGATGCCCGTCCACAGCATGTGCTGCCGCTGGACCACGTCGGGGTGCTTCCTGATGAACTCCCCGTCGTGCGGCAGGACGAACTCCCAGCCTCTGTTGATCCTCACCACGGCCATGTGCTCCAGGAAGTCCTTCACGTCCTCCGCACAGAGCTGGGGGCGGGGCAAGGGTGAGGCCGGCCGGCCCCAAACGCCCCCAGCCCCCTCCCCGCCGGCCCACTGAGAGCATCACTTACTTTGGTCACTGCCGCCACCTCTTTGCGCACCACCCACCGGCTCTGAGTGAACTTCCACATCTGCGGGGAGAAGCACGTTCCCAGGGCCGGGCCGCTGTGGGTGCGGATCTGCCCGTGGGCAGTCACTTCAACTCTGCACCGTCTTCTCCTTCGTACACGACCCCAGGGTTGTCGCCCCAAAGAGGCAGCTGGACCTCCCCACCCTGGGCCCCAGACCACAAAGACGCCCCGGGGCAGGCACTGAGGTTCTGGCTAAGGGCAGGGCGGGTGGGGATGGAGATGACCAAGCTCAGGAGTTGCAAAAGCCAGGCAGCCAGGCCGGGACCGCGCACGAGAGAAGCAGACACGCCCAGCGCCGTGTGCACTGGGAATCGTCAGCCTGTCCCAAGGGGGTGCTGTTCGGCTGGGGCCAGTCCCACCAGACTCTAATTATTCATGAGGAGCTAGAATCTGGTCTGTGACATAATGTTCATTTGCAAAAATCAACAAGGCAACATTTTAAGAACACCACTCGAGCCAAATGAAGCTCGTTGGCCGGATCCTCGGGTTTGCAAGCCTCGGCGAGAGGAGCTCCAAGGTCGAGAGCCCCTGCCCGGCCCTGCCCGGCCACACAGGCCTGGCCTTTGCGGCGGCCCTGGCCGAGGTCTTGGAAGCCCTGTGCTGTCCCCACCTCCTCCCACAGCACCTTCACCCCCACCCAGACACCAGAGCCTGGGCACTTACAACGAAGTCTCGGCCCCTGCAGAGCACCTCGGCGGGCACACCACTGTGAGGGCTGGAGGAGTCCTTGGGGTACAGGATGTCACTGCCAATGAGGGTGGTGGCGCGTCAGTCCCTGTCCTCAGCCCCATCTGCCTCCCGTCCCCTGCCCGGCCTCTTTCCAAAACGGACAGACAGAGGCCTGGATCGCACCCCCCTTTTCCCCAGCCTGGCTCTGTGAACACATATGTAGGAAAGAGACACACTCTCCTCCCCACCCCAAGAGTTCTTCTTCCTACCCCCCCTTTTTTAACAGAGGAATTCCAGTCCATTGAGAGAAATAGAGCTTTTAGGTTCCTTTTCGTCTTTGCTGTTACTATTAATCCTCCCTCACCTGAGCCTGAGGGTATTTCCCCCCATTGGTTTTTAGAGAGTGTGGAAGGGAGAGTCCCGGGGAGGGAGAGAGAGAGAATCGATCGAGATCCACTGGGTGCCTCCCGCACACATCCCGACCAGGGCCGGGGATCGAGCCTGCACCCAAGGTACGTGTCCTTGACTGGAATCAAACCTGAGACCCTTCAGCCCACAGGCTGACGCTTTAACCAGAGCCAAACCAGCTGGGCCCTCCTACTCCTTCCTGGGCCCCCACTGCCACAACTGGCCCAGCCCCGAGGCCACTGCGCGGACATGAAGTGGTCAGGGGCTCAGAGGCAGACGTGGCCAGCCCAAGACTCTGGGAAAACAGTGGGTCTCATATGGACAGCACGTGCAATCCCGAGAGAGACCGGTGACAGGGGGGGTGAGGGGCAGGGCTGGGACCTGGACAGGCCCTGAGCACAAGTCGGGGAGGCCTGAGAGAAGGGGCCAGCACTAGGCTCAGAGAACTTCAGGGCCGAGGCAAATGCGCAGGCGTGAGGCTTTCTACACGCATGTCCACAGCACAACCCTCCCAGCCCACAGGCCTGCTGCTCAGGACACTCAGCACGCGGCACCACCTCTGCTCCTGCTGCCCACCCCCTCAATCCTACCTGGCCACCAGCTACTACCCATCCTTGAGGTCGAGCTCCGTGCCCACCACCTTCCCATAAACACCCTCGGGACAGGGGCCTGGCCCCCGGCGCTCACTGCTACCAGAGAGAGCAGGCGGCCGCTAAGCAGGTGTTGAGAGGATGTGGCCCAGGCCCCGGACCTCTACATTCTGTGCCCGCTCTGGCCCCACCGGTCTGCGGTCAGGGACAGTGTGTGAACGCGAGTGCCCTGTAGGGCCCAGGACAAGCAGTCAAACACACAGGACAAATGTGTGAGTGTTGCATCACCCCCTCACGGACACAAAGGGACAGGGCGGAAGGAGCCAGAGGCCTTGCTGGGGTGGCCAGGGCGGCGCCAGGGCGGAGACCACAGGGACAGACCACCCGCCGGAAGGGGGTGCACCAGGGGCACATGTGGTACCGGGCCAAGCTGCAGCCCCAGCCATGGCGGCCTCGCTGCCAGGGTGGAGCGTCTATGGCGCTGGGCAATGCCCTCCAGTGTGTAACTGGGTGGCCCCTGGCTCTCGGTCTCGGGTGCCATAACACAGGCCCCATCTAATGAGCGATGGGCATCGAGAAGTCTCCCATCATTTAAGATACCCAAGGCATATGCAGGGCCTGTGCTTCCCAGGGCGAGGGCGCCACCCTGTGGTCATGACATGAATATATTTTGTAATTAGTCAACCAAATGGGTCTGCAAGGACTTCTTGCAGTGAATTACTTTTTTTTATTGGTCTTAGAGAGAGAGAAAGGAAGAAGAGAGACAGAGAACCATCGATGTGAGAAATGTGCCCCAACCTACAACCTGCGTGTGTGCCCTGACGAGGAATTGAACCCACAACCTCTGGGTGCATGGGACGACGTTCCAACCAACGGAGCCACACTGGCCAGGGCCGCAGTGCATTACTTCTATAAAAATTTGTAACAATTCACTCTAACAGCTTTTTCACTTTATATCACACTTTCTAAAAAGTGTGCACATTACACCATTTAGAACTAATCTAATTCGAATGTGCATAAAACGTAGATAGCCACCTACATTTACTCTGTGCCAGGCATTTTACTGAGAACCAGGGACGTAAGGGAGGCAGTCAAGAGGCAGTCCCACCCCCTTGAAACTGACAGTCTGGGGCAGGAGGCAGACAGGCTAGAGAGGAATCTCAGGAAGAGAAGCTGCTGAAAGACATCACGTCACAAAGGTAAGACCCCTGAAACCCAACAGGACACGTCAAAAGAAGTTCACACGTAGACACACCTTCGTGACCCGTGGAACACAATCCAAAGGCAAATATGTGAACAGATGGAAAGAATGCCAACCAGAGACTATGTCTTGTGGGGTTTAAAGTAGCGAGAAGGACACTGTACAACAGCACGTGACTTGGAAGATAAATGTAAAACCTTCTGAGTTCTTTGAATTATCCTGGATGAGGGTAAAAGCAACAACGAATATAAACTGAGACAAGTCACGAGTGCATGCTGAAATGTGTAGGGAATCACTAAAACAGTTACGAAAGGGTAACCTCCAAATTAGCAGGAAAAATGGAATAAAAGGAGAACCAGTAGAAGGTAAGAATGAACATTAAATGCAATGTAGGCAGATTTAAACCCAAATATCAGCAACCATATTAAACGTAAGTGGATTAAGTGCTCCCATTAAGGGGCTACAGACAACTTACCTCTTCACCACCCAATTTCCTTGGACTAACATCGCCACCTTCTGGATGCCACGCAGAACAGCCACGGAGTCCACAGAGGGGCCCAGGAGGCTCATCAAGTTGGCAAAAGGCATGACCTTCACTGAGGAGGCAGAGACATCAGACCGGGGAGAGGAGCCCGGGCCCTGCCCCGCGGCTCTGCCTGTCCAGCTCAGAGCAGCCCAGCCCAGCCGTGAATGACAACCAGGACCCGGGTCAGTGGATCCTGAAGGCAATGTCCAGGAGGAAGCCCGAGTGTCAGGAGACACGCCCCATTCTCCTCGGGTCCAGAGGTTCAAAACGGGCCCCTGATCACCTGGCTCGTCAGTGGCAGAGTCAGAATGAGACGCCAGGTCACCGGGGTCCAGAGTCCACACACTTAGCCATTGTGCTCTGCTCACCCCAACTGCCCGAGCCCCCCCAGCCTAGCAAGCGGGGCAGGGTCGGGGAAGGCCCTCAGTCCTGCAGCCCCAGGCACAGCAGGGAGCTCTGCTCTGCTCGGGCCCCGGAGACCCTGGAGTGGGCATCTCGGAAGAAGAGCCCAGGGCCCGGGACTCAGCTCTGAGGTTCAAGGCTCATGTCTGCCGCTCACCGGCTCCAGCGCCCACAGGTTCCAGCTCACAGAATCCTCCAAGAAAAAGACCCGGCCCGCGTGGGCACCACAGCACTGCGCAGGTGAGCAGCTCATGGTCATGGGCAGGGCTCGGGATCAGCCCTTGGTGGCCCCGAGCTACCAGTCCCTTTTCACAGACCCACAAACTAAGGCTCAGGAAGGCGCTCACAGAGCAGGGGGGGAGTGGGGGTGGTGCCGGGAACTGGGCAGCTCCAAGCAGAGGGCAGAAGGAGCCTCTGGCCTCGCCCCTTGGTCCTCAGTCTGTCCCTGACTCGGGAGGTGAAGGGTCCAATGAGCACCCATGAGCACCCACCGTTCTTCATCAGGATCTTGATCTGATCGGCCAGGGGCAGGGTGCGCAGCTGGGCCATGGACAGGACGTTGCTGGGGGCCACAGGTTTGTCTCTGTTAGAAACACAGGCGGCGGGTCAGAGGCCGGTCAGAGGCCACAGGCAGAGCCCTGGGTGTCGCCCAGCCCACTCTACTCACTTCTCCTCCTCCTGGCTGGGCGGCACCAACATCAGGAGGTACTCGCTGCGGAGGGGGGAGGGCAGGTCAGCGGCCCGGGAACGGCAGTCCCCCGGCTGAAGCCTCCTTGCCAGCAGCCAGAAGGGGCCCAGCCCTCCCACATCGCTCGCCCAGGCCACCCAAGGGGCCACCGTGCCAGTCCCACCTGGGCGACTTGACGAGCTCCGTGTTCTCGGCGCTGCTGCAGCCCTGGCACAGCAGGTACTGGCGCTCGTGCTCAGAGCGGCTGTCCTGCGGGGGGAGGGGGGGGAACCTCAGCTGAAGCCCCGGAGCCCTCCACCATCCACTTCTCACCACTTGCCGCTCTAGCCACCCACTGTGCTGCCCAAGATCCCAGGCACCCGAGGCTGGCTGTGGTGTGGCCTCAGTGCTACCTGAGATTTCATGGCCGCACAGCCCCAGCACGGCGCCTCAGTGCCTGTCTGTGCCGCAGTGACAGCTAGCGTTCAGTGAGCACCTACTGTGTGCCAGGCTCTGGACTAAAGACTGTAATTAACACCAACTCACCTGTCCTCAAAGTAATGCCACCAAGTCTGGTCCCGTTATTATTATCCCCATTTTACAGATGAACAGATTTAGAGAGGTTAGGTAACTTGCCCAAACACACTAGGAAACAGCAGAGCTTCTGCAAGTCTGACCCTGAGGCCAAGGCTCTGTCAACACAAACCTCTCCCAGGAAGGTTCCAGAAAATCCGACTCCTCCCCTAGAAAAACGCTGGGAGCCCTAGCCTGGGGGTGCTTCCCTCCACACAATTTCAGGAACTGGGTCCCGGGGTGAAAAAGCACAGTAAGTCACCGTGCAGTCACACAGCGACCTTGGCCATGTGAGCGCCGGTGAGTGTGCCGGAGGTCCAGGCCACAGTGCAGGGAAGACATGGGAGCCGACAGCAGCCCCGCTCCGGGCTCAGCAAGAGGCTCGCTCGGCTGGGGCGCTGGGGCCGCACCCAGGACGGGGTGGCAGCCGTGCCTCCCCTGGGGTGTGGAGGACACTGTGCGGGATGTGATCCCCCCGCCCTGGGGCGCTGGCAAGCGGCCACGGGACCCTAAGGAAGGGCGAGGTGGACAGTGGCCGCACGGCAGCCCTTCCTGCCGCCCTCCCGGCCGCTCACCCGCAGGCCGTGGTAGTGCAGGCGGACCCAGGGCTCCTCGGCGTGCTTCTTCTGCAGGAACTCGTAGGACTGCGCGCGGCGCTGCCGAGCCTGCTCCGACTCGGGCCGGGAGAACCGCACCTGGGACGGGAGGCATGACGGCCTCAGGCCTGGCCACCTCCTGGGCTGCCGTCCCAGCCCCCCCCCCCCCCCCCCCGAGGCCAGAGGGCCCACATCGGGATACTTCCCACTGCCACCCGCCCCTCCGCCTCACAGGTCCCTCTGTGACCTGCCAGCCCAGGCAGGAGCGGCTGTCTCAGGTCGCTGCCCGCACTCGGTCCCTTTCCCCTCTGCCTGCTGGAACACCCCCGTTCTCCTATGAGCAACACCAGCTCCCCTTTAGCTCCTAAATATCCCTCCCCCCCACACATCCCAGCGACAGCGGTGGGCAGGCCGCTCACTCAGACCTGGGCAATTTCAGCAAATCCCCTAGAGCACAGGGACTGGTGCAGGGCTGGCTGAACCACGATCGGCTCGGAAACGTGACTCAGAAGTAACGAGAAAGACGTTCCTTTCCCGCTGGGGTCAGGGAAGCTGAGGGACAACTCTCTACCACTGGGGACAGACACCTGGCCTGAGAAAGGGGCCAACAGGGGAAGACTAAACCTAGAGATGGCGGAACAGGCCTCAATAAGAGTCTGAGCGCCTGGATCCAGCCATACCGGAAGTTACCTCTCAATTTTGCAGTAACAAGAACCAATACGCTCCATTCTTACCCAGGCCATTTAGATCCGGTGTCGCTGCTTAGAGTCCAGATGGAGCCAAGCCCCGAGTCACCCCTCTACCCCTCTGCGCAAGGGGCGCTGGGACACTGGCTGGGTGACAGAACCCTGAGGTTCTACAGGAGGCCTGAAGGCACACAGGCCTAAGAATGCCTGGGGAAAGGGCCGGGGAGCACCCAGGAGGGGAGCGGTATCCAAGGTCATCCAGAAGCTACGGGAGGACAGGCGAGTCCCCATGTGGGTGATGCCAGAATCCACCAGCCTCCAAGGTTATGCAAACATCCACAGCTTTAGCCACCCTATGTACCATCCACGTCATTTGGGCAGTACTTTATTTTAAATGCTTACTCGTTTAACCTAAACATACCTAAATGGGGGAGACTTTATAAGCCGTAAATGGAAGGTCAACATTCTTCCTACAATGTCTGAAATGCAGGAATAACTACTGAGATAGAAGCGCTTCAAACCTGCACCACTGGAGACAGAATCACCCTCAGTCACACGGGGCTGTGGCCCAGGGCAGACAATGTTCGTATGTGCGGGGGACCCCTACGCCCTGGCTTCCTCTCCGAGCATTCC
Organism: Eptesicus fuscus; assembly: GCF_027574615.1. Classification (NCBI taxonomy): domain Eukaryota; kingdom Metazoa; phylum Chordata; class Mammalia; order Chiroptera; family Vespertilionidae; genus Eptesicus; species Eptesicus fuscus. The sequence goes on along the minus strand of NC_072476.1, from coordinate 2,596,091 downwards.
AGGCAAACCCGGGCCCCATCTCTCCCACGCAGGGCGGTCCTGCCCACCGCTGGGACGGCTCCGCAGGCAGAGGCCCGGCGGTCCCTCCAGGCAGCCCGGCAAGAGGGCCCTGAGGAGCAGGCTGTTCCTGCGTCCGTTTCGCCAGTGCACCTCTGCAGACCCGCCTGCCCTTGCTCTCCAGACCACTGGGCTGCCAAGTGGCCCTGCTGCCCGACCGCCCACCCTGCCTCTGGGCTGGAGCTCACCGTGATCTGCTTCACATCTTCTTCTGCCTCGTCCTGCGAAGAGTCGCCCGCTGCGAGAGAAACCAGGCTGCTCACAGCCTCGGGGAGACCTCAGCTCCCGCCCTCACCCCACCCCCACGCAGATGCATGTCAGTGGTTCGCAATGGGGTACAAGTTTCCCCCGAGGGGATGTTTGGAAATGCATGGAGGCATTTTGGGAGGTGGTGCTACTGGCACCCAGTGGGCAGAGGCCGTGGGTGCTGCTAAGCATCTCTAACCCATCCCTTCCATGCTCTCCCCTTGGCCGGCCCATCCCTAGTCACAGACAGACAGATGGCAGGGCTGGGGCCGAGCTCACCCTCGCTGGCCGCCTCCCTCTCCCGGTGCTTGGCGTCGGCCTTATCCAGGTAGGAGAAGCTGGGCCGCAGCTGCAGGATGCCGTGCAGAGGCGTCAGGTGGAGCTCACCTGAGGGAAGAAGGACTTCCACCTGACTCCAGGATCTGAGCCAACCCACCCCGCCTGGTTCAAGGCCGTCAGTCACCCAGGGCCCCGGACTCTACTGAACGCCTTGGCCCAATGCCAAACCACCTCCGCCTCTGATCCTAGGGCCTTGGGACCACCAGGCCGACCCGCCAACGCCCCCCCGCCCCCCGGCCCCAGCCCCGCTGGTCACAGTGAGCACACAACCGAGATCCAGGACGGGAATCCTGACTCAAAGCCACTTCCGTAATGCCTGCCTGCAAACCCTCCTCCACAAACATCCAGGGCCCTGCCGTCCATGGCTCGCTCCCACCACACCAGGTAACAAACCCACAAACACAGCCCTTTCCCTGCCAGGCCTCCATCAGACACCCTCACGGCCTCCCTAACCCACTCCCCAGAGTCCCTCCCCTCTCGTCCTCCTGCCTCTTCCTGCCAGAATCCCACCGTCCCATTAGCACGTTAAGTGCCAAGCCTGTTTTGCCTTCCTTTCCGTTAGGCCCGCGATATCCGATGTCACCGATATGCTGGCAGCACCAGTGACTGACCGACTCGGACAGAAAGTACAGTGTCCGTCACCGGTGACTGACGTGGCGCTTAACGTGCTAAGAGTCGGCTACTGAAATGTGGAGGAGTCCACGCTCTCTGACGAAGGCCACGGCTTCTCCTGGGAGTCAGACCTCGCCCTGGAGCCAGGGCAGAGACCCTCTATCTGACAGGTGACCGTGGGCGTCAGCGAGCAGAAGCCAGCGGCCAGGCCCCGTGGGAGCTGTCTGGAGCCCCGGGAAGCCCCGAGGGAGCAGAACGCTCCAGATAGGAGCACCTGAGTGGCCGTCCGGCTGCCAGGAAGGTGGTGTTAAACATGGAGAAGAGTTATTTGATGCGACTTTTGATTCTATTCCATTTTGTTTCCTAAGTATTCACATTAGTTTCACAAACTCTTACAAGACCTTGTACTTTTTAACAGCTGAGATGTAATTCACATGTACATATGCAGAATTGCACAACCAGCACCACAATCAATTTAAGAACGTCTCATCACGCCCACCTGTGCGTGCAGCAGTCACTCCCGACCCATCCCTGGCAGCCACGCCCCTGCGTTCTGTCCCTGTGCATGTCCGTTCTGGCCCTTGCGTATGAATGGGAGCACAAACGTGTGTTCTTGCTCTCCAGGCTCATCAGTGTCTGCCCTCACTCTGAGGTGACTGAGAATGTTCCCAAGTGGCTACCCCACGTTGCCATCCACACCAGCTCATGGACAGACAGCGGCACGCTCCGTCTCACCAGCGTGATAATGCTGCTATACACCCAGGTACAAGTTTTATGTACAATAGCTTTCGTTTCTCGGGCAGATGCTGCCTAGGAATGGAGCTGCTGGGCCCCAAGTACCTTGTATTTAAAACAAGCCTGCCACCTGTCTCAAAGTTATGCTGTGTGCGCCCTGGAGCCTGACCTCCGTCAGGACGGCTGCGGCTAACTGCAAGTCCTTGAAGATGGTCAACTCTGGACCCGTGACAATCTGTTATTTGCACAAGCTGCCTGGCCAGCATTTGGGGGAGAGAGGCTGGACACCAGGCTAGCGCAGGCCCCTCCCAGCCCCAGCCCCAGCCCCAGCCCGCTTCCCACCCGCCACAGCGGCCCAGGGCACCCCGAGGTACCTTGCCTGTAGAGCGCAGCAGCGTAGCGGGATGTGTTACTGGTGGTCTGGGAGGAGCAGAACGTCTGCTTGTCCATCAGCTTCCTGGGAGCACAGGGAGAGCGGGCGTCCAGAGGGGAAGCGCCAGCCCCAGGCCCGGCAGGCACAGCCCCCTCGACTTCAGACGCCTTCTGAGACCCAACAGCCAGGGACCAAGCCCACAGGACCGGCCACAGGGAAGCTGAGGTGACAGGCAGGGGTGGGAGCCCCTACAGCCCTGGGGACCCCAGGAAGGACTTGGTGGGAGGAGCCGCCTCGGGGAAGCCCTTCCCCAGGAGGAGGGTCTGCACCAGGCCTGCCAGGCGGAGGGGACACAGCGGCGGGAAGCCAGCTCTGGGCACAGGCCCCGCCATCTGAGGCCTGAGCAGCACCCTGGACAGAGCGAAGCTCGAGGCCTGGAGGCCAGGGACTCACGAGGAGTAGGTGCTGGTCTCGTCGGCGCAGGTGCCATCCACATTCAGCGCGATCTGCTCCCCTTTGCTGCGGCAGTAGTTGGGGTTCAGGGTGTCGATGGCCATCTCAAGCTCTACCTGGAAGCACCAAGCACCCCCATCAGCCATGAGGACTCCAAGGCACAGCCCTCAAGGGGACCCCGGCCGCCCCACTCCTGGCCCTGCACAGAAACAGGGCACACGTCCCGCCCCGGGGGCTCAGCTTCAGTCTACACCACAGGCCACAAACCCCAATTCCAGCAGAAAAGGCCAGAGTGGTTTTGGGGAGGCGGGAGAGGGTCCTGCAGTTTTGTTCGCTCCTTCCCCACAGCTCCACCCCCAGAGGTCTATAGCTGGCATTAAAAATCAAGAGACTTCTCATAAAAAATCTTACTTTCGCTTTCTCCTGGAAGGTCAGCGGCCGGGCTGGAAGGGCGGTCCCGTGGTCCTGCCCCCCAGGCACTGGGCCGCTGGAGCCAGGCCTGCTTCACCCGCCCGCCCGCCGCCCGCCGCCCGCCGGTGAGCAGTCCCCGGGCCTTGCCCTCCCGGGAGGCTCAGTCCTCCAGGCCTTCTGGAGCTGCCCACCGTCCTCAGCTTTCAAGGCCCTGCAAGCCGCTGTTCTCCTAACTCTCCACTCACTCCTGGGCTTCCAGGCCCCCCCAGGACCACTCCTCGCCGCCACCAGCTCCCACCCAGACCTCCTTCCAGCACAGAGGGCGGCCCACCTTCTGCTGCTTGGGCTTGATCCGGGCCGAGAGGTGCGGGATGTCATCGTAGGTCATCGAGGCTGGGCGCACAGGGTACTGGGGGGGAAGGCAGGCATCAGTGCTCCCAGCCCGGCCCCAGCCCGAGACAAAAAGCCCCTGCTCTCCGCCAGCCTCCCCTTCTCCCTGGCTCCACCTGGCCTCCTTCCAAAGAACGGCTCAGACATCCCCGACTTCCAAGCCTCAGGACCCCAGAGCCGCACATCACCCGTGGGCTCTGGCACCCACACAGCACCGCCGTGGAGTCGGAAGGGAGGTCCAAGGGAGCCAAGCGGGAAAACGAGCCTGGCCACGTGCCGCTCACGGCAGCAGCCTCTCCTTTCCCACCGCGGAAAGACGAAGACCGGAGGGAGCTGCCTGCCGCTGACCTCAGAAAGCCCCTGGGCCTCAGCGTCGCCACGTGTGAGGTTATTTCTATGTCACACTGTAAGGTACTGCCTGAACACACGAGGGCGTATTTCCACGTCAGTCCCCACCATACGTATGCTACTGAGTGAACAGCCGAGGCCTGGCTCGGACGCCCTCTCCAAAGCCCACGGCGGCCTAGCCAGTGAGCCGGGCAGGTGTGCAGGGTGAGGTCGGCACTCCTCTGCGGCCACGTCAGGATGGCCATCTAGCCAAGGAAATGACGCTTCCTAAAGCCCGCTCCAGCAGCAGTCAGGTGACCCTTCTCTGCTCTCTGGGCTGGGGCTGGAGCGTAGGCCCAGGAACGGCCTGGAGCCCAGCCCATCTGGACAGAACGGGGGTGAAGGGCACAGGTTCTGAAGGGAGGGCCCAGGCCCACGGCCGTTAGCAGCAGAGCCTGGGGGTGCAGATGCCAGCCCTCATCCCGCACACGCTTGCAGTGCCGCTGCTGCTGCCCCGCCCCAGGCAGGCCCGGGGTGCAAGTTAATGGCCTCCCTGTGCCTTGTTTTATCGTATGAAACATGGGGGACAAATACTTTAAATAAGAACCTGATTGTCAGGAACGAAAATGGTACAAAACAGTCTGGCTGGTCCCCAAAATGATGAGCTTCCATGTGACCCAGCAAACCCACTCCTAGGGGTACCCCCAAGAGCAATGAAAACACACTCAAGCACCTGCACGGGAAGGTCACATCAGAGTTCATTACACATAAGAGCCAAAACAGCCACCAACTGACGCACGGGTAAACAAAACGTGCTGCGTATAGATCCATTCTGTGGAGTTATTCCTCCATAACAAGGAACGAGGCACTGATATGCTGGTGAACCTCAAAAACATCATGCTAAACCATGAAAGCCAGACACGAAAAAGGCCACATATTGTGTGATTCCAGGACAGGCAAACTCATAGAGACAGAAAATAGGTGAGCCCAGCCAGTGTGGCCCAGTGGTTGAACAGCAACCTATGAACCAAGAGGTCACACGATTCCCAGTCAGGGCACATGCTGGGGTTGCAGGCTCGATCCCTAGTAAGGGGGTGTGCAGAAGAAAGCAAATCAATGATTCTCATCATTAATGTTTCTCTCTCTCTCCCCCTTCCTCTCTGAAATCAATGAAATATATATGTATATACATATACATATATCCTCCTATATAATAAAGAGCTAATATGCAAATGGTCATCATGCCCTCACACCTTCACGGCTCAGACACTCAACACTGGGGAGAGAGGAATGGGGACCAGCCAGGCACAAATGAGTTCACGAGAGAGGAATGGGGACCAGCCAGGCTGGGGCCTGGGAAAGGGACAAGCCGCCCACCCCACGGTCCCGGGCACCAGTGGCTGGGGCTGCGGCCCGGGAGAGGGACAAGCTGCCCGCCCCGCGGTCCTGGGCGCCTGAGGCTGCGGCCCAGGTAAAGCCGGCCCGGGTCCTGGATGCCTATGGCTGGCCAGAGGGAGGGAAGCCCGGGTTCCGGGTGCCTGCAACCGGCCGGAGGAGGGAATCCTGGGTCCTGGGTGCAGGGTGAGGCAGAGGCGGTTAGGGGTGATCAGACCAGCAGGGGAGCAGTTAGGGGTAATAAGACCAGCAGGGAAGCAGTTAGGGGCGATAAGGCAGGCAGGCAGGTGATCGGTTAGGAGCCAGCAGTCCCAGCTTGCGAGAGGCAGTCGGACATCCCCTGAGGGGTCCCAGATTGGAGAGGGTGCAGACGGGCTGAGGGACCCCTCCACACCCCGTGCCGAATTTCGTGCACCGGACCTCTAGTGTATATATAAAATAGGTTGATGGTTCCCTAGGGCTGCAAGTGGGAATGGGGAAGGGAGCAAACGTCCTAAAATAAACTGTGGTGCTGGTTGCACAGTCCTATGAATAGACTAAAATCCATTGCTTCATCCACTTAAATGGGGGAGTTATATGTTGTGTAGATTAGATCTCTATAAAGCTGTTATGAAATTACAGTACCAATAAGCACCACCGGCTTATTGTGGGATAAAATGAGTTTACGTGCTTTAAGTGAGGTCAGCGCACAGCCCATGCTCAATGCTGTGAGCCACATGACCTCCGGCACAGCGGGAGGGAGGGGCTCCGGCAGGCGGGACTGAGCTGCTGCAGCAGGCCCTCTCTGAGCCCCGGTAACACCGGTGGCCGTCAACTCAGTGCCAGCTCTGCACCAGGTAGTGTTCCAATCCCCATGGGGACCCTGCAAGTCAGGAATTAACCCTATCACCATTTTGCAAATAGGGAAACTGAGGCACAGCGGTTAAGGGACTGGCCCAAGGGCTGGTAGCTAGGTGGAAACAGCTTTAGCCAGACCGTGGCTCTGCCTCTTGGCTGCCTTGCTTTCTCATCTTGGAAATGAGAGGCTATTTAACCCCACCCTGAGAACGCCGAGAGCCGTCCCAGCACACCCGGAGGTCTCCGGGGCTCCGGGCCCCTCCCCGCACCGCACGTCCACCACCACCCTTCCTTCTTCACCCCCAGGCCCCACAGTTACCTGAAACAGGTAGAGCTTCTCCGCCAAACTTTTGGCCAAGTACACGTCGACCTGGGGACAGGGAAGAAGGGTTAGCCAGGTGTGAGGGGCAGTGCTGGTGTGAGGGGCAGTGGCCCCAAGGCTGGAGGGAGAGCTCAGCTATTGCTAACACCAAAGGGAACCAGGTCTCCAGTCTGGACACATCCAAGGCCCTTCCCTCCGGCTCCCAGGGGGCCCTACCCAGGTTCACTATAATCCAACTAAACGCGTCTTCCCTGGGGCTGCCGGAGGAGGCTGCAGTCCTGGAGCAGAGGCAGCAGGAAGGGTGCCTTCCACCACCCAGCCTGGGTCAGCCTAGCGCCCCGTCCACACTGAGGTGGCCTGCAAGCCCCTTGGGAGACTGCCTGGCCCAACTTTCTTTCTTAACACTAACCTCCCTGCCCCGCCATGGCCTGCCTGCTGCCACCTCCTCACAGGAACCACGCACCTCCTCTCCCAGCTCCAGGCCTGGAGGACTAGTGAAGGGCCCCCAGGCGCAGGGGAGGCATGGTGAAGGGCCTTGCTGGTGGAGGAACAGCATGTGCAAAGAGCCCAGAGTTCTAGGGTGTGTCCTGGTCTGGGCACTGACACTACCACCCACTGTCTGCTCCTGAGACCCCCGCCTCATCAGTGTCTCCCAGAGCCCCTCCTGCCCGAGGCGCCCTGTCGTCACGGCCCCAGGTGGATCCAGGAAATAACTGCTGAGTGAAGTAAAGGGGAGAGGTCAGACCCATTCCTTCCTTCAACAAATAATGCCGCTGACTATCTATTATGTCCAAGGACCTGAACCTGGCTTTGGGACACGGTGAACAGAATAAAAACTCTCTTTTTGCTTTCGCCCCGCCGGCATGGCTCAGTGGCTGAGCACTGACCTGTGAACCAGGAGGTCATGGTTCAATTTCCAGTCAGGGCACATGCCTGGGATGGGGGCTCGATCCCTAGTGTGGGGTGTGCAGGAGGCAGCCAATCAGTGACTCTCATCATTGATGTTTCTACCTCTCTCTCCTTCTCCCTTCCTCTCTATATTTAATAAAAATATTCCTCTCAATAAAAATGTTTAAAAAAAAACAACCATAAAGCCCTAGCCGGTTTGGCTCACTGGATAGAATGTCGGCCTGGGGACTGAAGGGTCCCAGGTTCGATTCTGGTCAAGGGCATGCACCTTGGTTGCAGGCACATCTCCAGTAGGGGGTGTGCAGGAGGCAGCTGATGGATGCTTCTCTCTCATCGATGTTTCTAACTCTCTATCCCTCTCCCTTCCTCTCTGTAAAAAAAAATCAATAAAATATAATTTTAAAAAAAACAACACACCATAAAATTCTACTTTCTCCAAGCTTCCATTCTAGCAGAAGGAGTTAAGTCTAGGGCTAAGTATTGTGGCCAAGTGCAAGGCAAGGCCGAGGGAAGGGGCTAGAGGGCGAGGGTTGGGAGGCAGTGTGCAGGTGACAGCCACACAACACAGGGTGGTCAGGAAAGCCACTCTGACAAGGAGATGCCAGCAGAGACCTGGGGGAGTGAGGGAGCAGCCAGGCAGGTACCTGGGGAGAGGGTCCCAGTCTGGCTTGAGGATGGGCGGAAGCAGCCCACCCCCTGCCAGCAGCCTGGGCACAGCAGTTACCTCCTGTACGACTGGGTCATCCTCTTCATTGGCCATACTAGGGGGAGCCAGCCGGGAGGTCCTCAGACTCAACCTGTAAGGGAGAGCGGAAGGCTGGCCTGTCAGTCACTGTCCAGCCGACACTCCACGGTGCCCATTCCATACAGATGCTGCTCTGGGCGGGAGGAGCCCAAGACAAACAGAAGCTGATCTTCTTTCTACATGTGCCCTGGAGTCAACAATGGATGGCCAACTCCATAATCCCTCCATCGGCACCCAAAGGAGAGAGCCACCACACCGTGGGTGCAGACAGGTGGGTGGGCGCTGCACCGGTGGGGAAGGATGACCACCCACAGTGAGAACTCGCCGTCAGGCAGGAGAATGGCTGGCTGAGCCACAGCCGTGACTGCAGCGCTCGGGAACTACCTGGGACCTGGGGAAGTTTTCAAAGATTCAGAGGATTCTGGTCCAAGCGAAGCAAGAAACAGCAATGCTCACCTCCTTCCGTGGCCACATTACAATTACAACTAAACGACAGAACAACCCATTTAAAAACCACCGGAAAGCTAGCTGAGCAGAACTCCCATAACCGAGGGTGAGGGTGAGGGTGAGGGTGAGGGTGAGGGTAGGGACAAGGACAAGGACAAGGACACACAAAAGAAATGATGATGCAGAGCCTGGCAGGAGGGGCGGAGACCAAAACAGACGAGCCCCCCAGCCACATGTGGCTACAGCTCCTGTGTGCCAGTCCCCCACCTCACACCAGGCCCCCAGCCACAGCGCCAGGGCCAGGAGAGGGGCCCCCACAGCAGCTGGTTGTGAAAATCAGCAGGGACCCGTGCAGGGAGACTGAGGATGCTGGAAACCCAGGCATCCCCTTCAGGTGTCGAGCCAGACTCACCCAGAGACTGGCCCTGTGGGCTTCAGCACGGGAGCAGCTGGAGAAGTGCCAGGAACACACAGAGGGCCCGGCAGCCTGGGCAGCTCTCCCTGGGACAGAAGCGCTGGCAGGTGCCGCTGTTCCTTTGTTGAGCCCCGCCACCACCTGAATCCTCAGGGACACAGGGGGGTGCTCAGTCTGAGCTCTCCATTAGCCTGGCTAACCTTTCACCCTGTCCCACCCAGCACACTCACCCAGCCAGAGCCTCGTTCGGCGGCTCCTCCACATAAGCAACCTGCCTTCGCACATGCTGAGGACTTTCCTACGTTTTCTCAAAGGTCACAAACCTCACACACGCAGCAGCTGGCCTCGGAGTGCCCTGTACCTCTCACTAAGTGGCCTCATGCCCGGCACAAGCAGCAATTGGTCTCAACTTGCACTGTAACTGCCATCAGGTGGCCCAGACCTGGCATAAGCTACAGCCGTAACTGACTGACTTGGAATGCAGCTTCAACTAAACGGCCACGGGAGCAGCACCCGTGGCAGCCAGTCTGGGCTCTCGGCATAGCCTCTCCCAAGTACACCAAACCCAGCAAAGAGGGCCAAATGCAGGTCACTCTGTAGCTGCTAAGGGACCCCAAGCCAGTCACAAGCAGCACCTCCCTCGGCCTACACCACAGCCCCTCGCAAGAGGCCCGGAACCAACAAACCCAGGGGCCAGGTGCAGAGCACTACACGATGAGCTCCACAAACACACCCGAAGGGCGAACTCAGTGCACACCAGAGCCTTGCTAAGCAAACCCCATTCTGTGAGGCCAACCCCTGAAAAACAGCTTGCTCACTCAAGTCACAGTAGCCCTCAGAGCCAGTCAGCCGGAGGGTCAACCCTACCCACAGGCCAGCAGCAATCAAGGCTCAACTACAACAGGAGCGCACACACACCTACACAGGGGACCCCTGAAACACCAGAGCAGGAAGACGGCGCCACCGGGCCCACAGGACACCTACTGCACACGGCCACTCTACCAAGATCTAAAACTACGTCACAGAAGTAAAAACAAACACAGAGAGGCAGTCAAAATAAGGCGACAAAGAAACATGTCCAAAATGAAAGAACAGAAGCCCAGAAAAAACTAAACAAAATGGAGACGAGCAATATACTAGAGGCAGAGTTCAAAACCCTGGGCATGAGGAAGCTCAATGAACTTAGTGAAAGAGGAGGTGAACTCAGTGAGAACTTACACAAAGAGATAGAAAACATTTTTTTAAAACGTCACATTTCATGTGGAAATGTGTCTGCTCCTCATTCCTTTGGGAGCAGGAAAACATCCATAACATGCTACATTAAAAAAGTTCTCAGGACTATTACAGTGGAGGTTAAGTAGTGGTATATTTCTCCTACATTAAAAAAACAAAAACAAAAAAAACAGTCAAAATTGAAGAATACAGTATTAGAAATAAAGAATACACTAGAAGAAACCAACAGTAGATTAGATGAAGTAGAGAATCAAATCAAGTATCTTTGGAAGACAAAGTAGTAGAATGCACTGATTAAGACATCAAAAAGAAAAAAGAATTTTTTTAAAAAAAGAGAATTGTTTAAGGCAGTGGTCGGCAAAACGCAGCTAGCGAGCCACATGCGGCTCACGAGCTGCAGTTTGCCGCTCTGCTGACTAATGAGTTTGCTGACCACTGGTTTAAGGGACCACATCAAGAGAAACAAAATTCACATCATACAGCTCTCAGAAAAAGAGAGAGAGAGAGCAAGTAATTGAAAACTTCTATTTGAACAAACAATAACAGAAAACTCCCAACCTGGCAAAGGAAACAGACATACAAGCCCAGAAAGCACAGAGACTCAAAACATGATGAACCCAATTAGGTCTACACCAGGATACATCATAATTAAAATACCGAAGGTTAAAAACAAGGAGAGAATCTTAAAAGCAGAAAGAGAAAAGCAGTTAAAGGAACTCCCATAAAACTGTCAGCTGATTTCTGAACAGAAACATCTCAGGCCAGAAGGGATTGGCATGAAATATTCAAAGTGATGAAAAGCAAAGACCTACAACCAAGATTACTCTAAGGTGACCAGACGTCCCGCTTTTGGCGGGACAGTCCCGATTTTTAACAATTTGTCCCGCGTCCCGCGGCTTTTTAAAGTCCCGATTTTTGGAAAGAATGCACGACAAGCTAGGGAACGGTGGGAGAATGGGAAGGGAATATACGGTTTTCGGCGGCCATGTGGCTATTTAGCCAGGATATGAGTTTTATATTATTTTTGTTAATTTTATAATGTTAAACTTTAATAATAACAAATAATTGTTGAGAACTGATTATCGAGAACTGCTTATCAAAGTTCGCATTGTTGATCAGTTGTTAGAATTCGACCACCATTGTTTGGACTTAATGAACAATGGCATTTTTTGGGATTGGCAACGACGAAAACATTTTGTAACTGTCTCTCAGACGATACACATCGTACTGCGTGCTAGTAAGCTAGTTAAACAAGTGATGTCATCACAAATCAGCTATTCAGATAATTTAGGTAAGTAATTTATTTATTTATTTCATAAATACATAAATTTTCTTGAATTTAGCAGACAGTACTCGTATTATTTATATTTTATAGTGGCGGCAAAAAGTCTAGCGCCAGCCTTGAAAGTGACACTTACGACTTACGTTATGGCAAATTCAGAGGAAAAATAATACAAGTTAGTATTGTTATTATTTAGAAAGAAATATAGGATTAAAATAATTTTTAAAATATAGTTACTTTATAACAATCAAATTAATTTAATTTATAAACTAACAATAAAGTATGTTCATGTAATTATGTACCTACTTACTGTGTTTTTAAGCAATATGTATATAATAGTTTATAATATGACTTTAAATTATTTTTTTTAGATTTTTAACATAATGAGTAAGAAAAGAGGATGCAAATTCAACGATGATCTAAGAAGTGAATTTCCTTTTATTAAAAAAACCAAAAGTGATTACAATATAGACCAAATTTTTAATCAAGAACCCCCCCCAACCCCGGGCCGAAACTGGTTTGGCTCAGTGGATAGAGCGTCAGCCTGCGGAGTCAAGGGTCCCAGGTTCGATCCCGGTCAAGGGCATGTACCTTGGTTGCGGGCACATCCCCAGTAGGGGGTGTGCAAGAGGCAGCTGATCGATGTTTCTCTCTCATCGATGTTTCTAACTCTCTATCCCTCTCTCTTCCTCTCTGTAAAAAATCAATAAAATATATTTTTTTTAAAAAGAAGAAAAAAGACACCCCCCCGTCAATGGTGTCCCATTTTACCAATGTTAAAGTCTGGTCACCTTAAGCAAGGCTAGAATCATAAAACAGAAAAAGAGCTTCCCCGATAAGAAAAAACTGAAGAAGTTCATCACCATTAAACCAGTATCACAAGAAATGTTAAAGGAACTTCTTTTAAGTAGAAAAGATAAAGATAAAAAATATAAGAAAGAAAATAAAGAAAAAATGCCCACTGACAAAGGCAAACACATAGTAAAATCAGTGGTTCAACCAACTATAAACCTAGTACAAAGATTAAAAGACAAAAGTAGTACAACCATGTGTGATTACAACAATAAATTAAGAGAAACACACAATAGAAGCTAAAAAATAATGACCAAAACATAAACGTAGCAATCTTGAGAAAGAACAAAGTTGGAGGTATCATGCCACCTGATATCAAACTATACTACAAGGCTACAGTAATCAAAACAGCATCGACTGCCATAAAAAGAGACACACAGATCAATGGAATAGAACAGAGACCCCAGAAATAAACCCATGTCTATATGGTCAAGTAATCTATGACTCAGGAGGCAAGAATACACAATGAGATAAAGACAGACAGATTCTTCAATAAATTGTGTTGGGAAAATTAAACAGACACATGCAAAAGAATGAAACTGGACTACCTTTGTACACCATATATAAGAATAAACTCAAAATAAATTGAAGACTTAAATGTAAGACCTGAAACCCACAAAACTAGAAGAAATCATAGGCAGTAAACTGTTGGACATCACTCTTTTGTAATATTTTTTTGGCTATGCCTCTTCAGGCAAAGGAAACAAAAGAAAAAGTAAACAAATGAAATTACATTGAACTAAACAATTTTTGCACGGTAAAGGAAACCATCAATGAAACAAAAAAAACACACCAACTTACCCAATGGAAAAAGACATTTGCCAATGATACATCCAATAAGAGGTTAATCCAAAACATAAAGAACTCCTACAATCTACAGTGTATAATTTAAACCAACCACAGAGCTCTGCATCTTCGTCTGACTGGTCTGTACACAAGAGAGCACTTTAGGAGGCAAGACTGACACACGAGTTCCCAGGCTCCGCCCTGGGTCTGTGCTCGGTTTCCGTAAGTTTGGTGTAGATTTTTACTCCATTATTTGCAACTCAAAGCCCACGTTGTAAAGTCTGTGTACAGTCTGTCCTGGAGCTTGCTGGGCTGCACCTGAATCGTAAGCTACTACAACTAGAATAAAGAATCCCAAGCCTGCCCTAGTGGTGTGGCTCAGTGGACAGAGCGTCAGCCTGTTGACAAAGGGTCCCAGGTTCGATTCTGGCCAAGGGCACGTGCCCGGGGTTGTGAGCTCAACGCCCCCCCTGCCAGTAGGGGGTGTGCGGGAGGCAGCCAATCAATGATTATCTCTCATCGTTGATGTTTCTATCTCTCTATCCCTCTCCCTTCCTCTCAGAAATCAATAAAAATATATTTTTAAGAACAAGAAAAGACTAACGCCATGGATAAAATTCATGTTGTAAAAAAAAAGAACTTCCGAGCCTGCGTCTCTTTAGGTGCCTGGGAATGGGCTTTGCACACAGTGGGCTTGGGGCTGACGGGGAGCAAAGGGAACTACATCAGCTATGGTTGTCACGTTGTTGTTGTTGTTCTCCCTCTTTCTTCTTGTTTTCTATCATCTCGTTCAAGGTTTCGAAACTCGGTAATAAAAACAGGTGGTGTAAAAAAAAAGGAAAAGAACTCATACAAATTTAATACCAAAAACCAAACAGGATGGGGGGCAGGAGCCGGCTAGAAGAGGTCAATGGGGGGAGAAAAGGGGACATAGTATGTAATACTTTCAACAATAAAGATTTTAAAAAATAAAAAACAAACATCTAGACTTAAAACAAACAAACAATCCGAACAAAAATATGGGCAGAGTACCTGAATAGACATTTCTCCAAAGAGGACATACAAATAGCCAACAGATTTATTAAAGGACTAGAGGCCCGGTGCATGAAAATTCATGCACTGGAGGGGGGTCCTTCAGCCCAGCCTGCCCCCTCTCACAGTCCAGGAGCCCTCAGGGGCAGGAGGCAACCCGGCGATCAGGGGAAGGAGACACCCTCATCACACCTCTGCTGCTGCCACTGCCGGCAGCGCAAGCCTCGGCCGGCCCTGGTTACCTGAGCCTCAAGCGGCCCTGGGCGTCTGGGCAGCTTCCATCCACGGCTTGCCTGCACCTCGGGCTGGCCCTGGGTGGCTGGGGGACTGTGGGTGGGTCTGGCCACATCATGTGCCTGCCACAACCCTGGCGGGGCTGAAAGGACTCGGGGACTCCGGCAAGGCTGAGGGGACTAGGCGCTGCCATCTTATGGCTATGGGCGCTGCTATCTTTGTCACAGTGTGATGGTCAATTTGCATAGTTCCTCTTTATTAGATAGTATACTCAATGTGACTAATTATCAGAGAAATATAAATTAAAACCTCAATGAGAATGCACCTCAGACCAATTAGAATGGCTATCAATAAATCAACAATTGCCCTGACTGGTTTGGCTTAGTGGATAGAGCATTGGCCTGCGGACTGAAGGGTCCCAGGTTCGATTCCGGTCAAGGGCATGTACCTTGGTTGTGGGCACATCCCCAGTAGGGGGTGTGCAGGAGGCAGCTGATCGATGTTTCTCTCTCATTGATGTTTCTAACTCTATATCCCTCTCTGTAAAAAAATCAATAAAATATATTTTAAAAAATAAAATAAATCAGCAATTGAGTGTTGGCCAGGATATGGAGAAAAGGGAACCCTCATGCACTGTTGATGGCACTGCAAATTGGCACAGCCACTGTGGAGAACAATTTGGATTTACCCTAAAAAATAGAATTACCACATGACTCAGCAATCCCACCTTATGTGTATTTATGCAAAGAAATGAAACACTAATTCAAAAAGATATATGCACCTGGCCAGTGTAGCTCAGTGGTTGAGTGTCACCCTATGAACCAGGAGGTCACGGTTTGATTCCTGGTCAGGGCACATGCCCAGGTTGCAGCCTCGCTCCCCTCTAGGGGGTGAGCTGGAGGCGGCTAGTCAATGATTCCCTTTCACCACTGATGTTTCTCTCTCTGTCCCTTCCTTTCTGAATTCAATAAAAAATATATTAAAGCCCAGCCAGGCCCTAACCGGTTTGGCTCGGTGGATAAAGCATCGGCCTGCGGACTGAAAGGTCCCAGGTTCGATTCCGGTCAAGGGCACATGCCTGGGTTTTGGGCTTGATCCCCACTGGAGGGAGTGCAGGAGGCAGCCAATCAATGATTTTCTCTCATCTTTGATGTTTCTATCTCTCTCTCTCCTTCTCCCCTCCTCTCTGAAATCAATAAAAAGAAATATATATATATATATATATATATATATATATATATATTTTTATTTTTTTTTTTTTAAAGAAGATACAGCCCTAGCTGGTTTGGCTCAGTGGATACAGAGTCAGCTCCACAGACTGAAGGGTCTTGGGTTAGATTCTGGTCAAGGGCACCCCACAAATATTTGTTGTCTGAATAAACGAATGACAGGGATGTTATTTAATAAGGAGCTACCAAGAGCTTCTGAGTAGAGGATGATCTTGGTAGGGGTAAAAAGCCAGGCGAGAGGGAAATAGGCCACTGTGACAGGTCAGGAGAAGGAAGGCGAGTGAAAACCAGTAGCCCATAATCCATAGCTTTAGGTGCCTTCTAAGACCCAGACAGAGGGCAGTGGAGGGGAGACCAAAGACCCCACTGTGTGCACTGGCTGCCAAGTGCCACGGATGTCAATATCTCCTTTCTCTTCAGCTGGCTCTGTGGGCAAGTGAGAAAGTGGGGACTCCTAGGTGTGGCCTGGGCAGCTCTGCAGAAGCAATCATTCCCACTCACAGGCTTTCTCGCCATTGCCGGGCTCTGCTGACTCTCCCTGGCCACAGGAGCTCCTCCCTCAGCGAGGACATCTGACTAGGTCAAAGCAGGGGTGCTCGCCCTCGCTGGTTTGGCTCAGTGGATAGTGTTGGCCTGCAGACCGAAGGGTTCCGGGTTCGAATTTGGTCAAGGGCACGTACCTTGGTTGCAGGCTCCTCCCCGGCCCGGGTCCTGTTCAGGGCTCATGCAGGAGGCAACCAATTGATGTGTTTCTCTCCCAGTGATATTTCTCTGTCGTTCCCTCTCTCTAAAAATCAATGGGAAAATATCCTCAGGTGAGGATTAAAAGGAAAAACAGGGGTTTTCACCTCCCTTTACCACCATCCCATGCAATTCAGTGGCTTTCAGTTTTCAGCTTAAGACCCACAGTAAGAAATCCATTTGGGGGGGGAGGCGGGTTTAGAGATCAACCAAAGGACTTGTGTCCATGCATATGAGCATGACCAATGGACACAGACAACAGGGGGGTAGGGCCATGTGCTGGGGGGCAGGAGCAGATGGGGAGAGGTCACTGGGGGAAAAAGGAGACATATGTAAAACTTTCAACAAGAATTAAAAAAAAAGAAAGGAATCCATTTCATATAAACAACCCAGAAGATACAATCACATAACAAAAACAAGGTTTCACAACCATAACTGTGTACGCTATGTGAGGCAGAGATGCTCTCTACCCCCGCTCATTAAAATGAAAAATGCTGGCTGGTGTGGCTCAGCGGTCAGAGCATCGGCCCCAGTATCCAATACACTCGGTTAGAGTCTCTGTCAATGGCAGGTTCGATCACCAGCCTGGTCAGGGCAAGTGTGGAGGCAACCAATCAACGTGTCTCTCTCACATCGATGTTTCTTTCTCCCTTCCTCCTCATCTCTAAAAACCAATGAAGAAAAATCCTCTGGTGAGGATTAACAAACAAACAAAAAAGCAAAATGTTTAAAAATGCTGGTTAATATCCCAAGTTGATTTCACATCCCTCTAACATTTAGTCCTGACCTGCAATTTGAAAAGTACTGCTTCAGCAAGTTTCCCTGTAGCCCCTCCTGCCCACCTCCAATTCCCCTAGAAACAGCCCGAGTTGTCCTTGTAAGAAAGTAAATCACATCATCCTACTCTGACAACCCTTAACTGTCACACAGAACAAACCCAAACTCCCGTCCCTGGCCCCAAGCCCCTGCGCGATCTTGCCCTGCCTCTCGTCATCCACTGGCTGGACCTGCGAGCCCCAGCCTGCCGCAGGACCTTTGCACATCATGTGTTCCCTGGGCCTTTTCAGGCCTGGCTCCTTTCCATTCGACATCACCACCCCTTCCAGAGGCCAGGTTCTCTGACCACCCATCTGAAAGCATCCCCACCCCAAGTCCCTCCCCAGTCACTACCACAGCTCCCTGTTCTATTTCCTGTGGTTCTTCTCACAACCTGGAACTACCTAGTCCACTTACTTAGGTGCTATCTTTTGCATTAGAGTATAAGCTCCATCAGGGCCTCTCAGTGCTTCAACCAGCAAGTGAAGATAATTACATTTATTTAATCAAGTTGTGAATGGGATTATTCTCTCTCTCTCTCTCTCTCTCTCTCTCTCTCTCTCAATACCTAGAACAGTGCCTGGCATGAAGTATGCACAATATAATACAAAGAATAATTGAGTGAATGAGTACATGCAATCAGGTGGTCATAAAACCTCAACCCAGTGAGCCCAACTCGGCCCCAGCCAGAGGGCGGGACTCATGGTTTGGGGCCTCACGCACACATGAGAACGGACAGGGGCTGTGACCCAGGAGGGAGCAGGCTTCCAGCCACCGGAAAAGCCACGCTGTGCCACCTCAGCAGTGACCACGGGGGCCTCAACAGGGAAGGGTACTGTGGCAGTGGCTCCACGGCCTTGGGCACAGGAAACTTCCCCCAACAGTGAGAGGCTCAACAATGCAAAGGGACAGGGACACCAGGTGGAGCTAAGAGGGAGTCCAGAGCAGAGGAGGTACCTGAAGGCCAACGTTGGGTGGACCTGCACTGCACCCAGGAATCTAACCTGTCAGCCGATCAGAAAAGCAGAAGCAATTTCAAAAGCTCTCCAGCTGCTGAAGGGAGTGAGAGAGGTCCGAGAGGGGAAAGGACAATGGAGTGAAGGGGAAAGAGCCCCGGGGCAGTCCCAAGGCCTGGCTTCTAGTTGGCTCTCCTCCCCTGGAACAAGGCGTCTCCCTTTTGAGTCACTGGTTTCCACTGTTAAAGGCAGAGCTGGCCGAGGGGACAAGAACTGAGGCCCTGGCCAGGTGGCTGACCTCAGCTGGTTAGAGCCTGGTCCCGATACACCAGGTCACATACAAGAATCAACCAATGAATGCACGAATAAGTGGAACAACAAATCCACGCTTTTTTCTTTCTCTCCCTCTCTTCCTGC